>NC_133389.1:9827045-10130075 GCF_047511655.1 Castor canadensis
CAGTCATATTGAGTTGGATTAATCCATAAATAGAAATGTGACAAATACATTATGTCATTTCCCTGAGTTTACATGAATATTCACAGACAGGACCTAAATCTTCAGAACCTGAGTTTTTGGTGCTTCTTGTGAAAACAAGTGTTGGGCATTGTCCAGACCCTTCCAAACAAGTCTCTTCATTTATCTAAGGAAGGAACTCTAGATTTGATGAAGAAGACTGGAGAAATTTGGGCTATATTTATTTTGCCACAGATTTGATTTGTTGTTCTTATGACTTGGGGAGGAGTGATGAGAAACTAAAGATTAATGAAGATTACTAAAGTAATTATTTAGAACAAGAGGCTAAGTCTTGGAGTAGTTTCCTTGTCCCCAGCTGTGGTAAGCAAATGTCCTGGAAATAAAAAAAGTTACATAGGTAGAGATCATGTGCATAAATGTAACATGCTTTTCATAGTACTAGGATAATTTTAAATGTTTCATATTGTTCATGGCCAATTAACTAGACTTTTTTCTTGTTTCCTGTCCTAAATGATTTCTGTACTTTTAAAAGTGCTGATGGTCTATTGATGTTTACTTATTTTTGTTTTTCTTCTCAAAAGATTCCATTGTAGCAGTGTTCTCATTTTAATTAATGTGATGATTTCAGAATATTTATATTAACTGGAATTGTTCTAGGTTATTATAAAAGCAGAAAATTAAAAATTTAGATAAGATGCTTTTTGGTCATACTTGAATGCAATAATTTTGCAAAAACAGTTTATGTTTTTAAATTTAAAATATGCAGCCATTCTTTGAAGACTCAAGAGGCTTTTTTTTTTTGGAGAAATGAATGAGCCCTCAGAAAAAAAATAACTTGTCATGGGAATGGAGTCAAGTGAGAGTACTTTATATACTGGTATTTTTTTTTTAACCAGAATATCTTTTTCAGTGAGTTCTTGAGATAAATTTTAGGTGTGATTTTGGCATTTATTCTTTATTTTGTCGTAGTATTTTGTACACTCCATAGGATGGGTTAAGCAGTCGTTTTGAGTGAAAAATGTCACTTTTTTCTTTTTTCTAAGTGAGTTTATTTTCTTTTTTTAACACTTAAAGACAACTTACATGGGTTTGTATAAGTGTATTTTTAAATAAAAGGCTCATTGTTACCTAGTTTCTCATTTAAAAAAAATTTAGAATTATTTATTCTTTTTCTTATCAAGGCATTGCTTCAGAGTTTGGAGTTCGAGGTTATCCAACAATTAAGCTGTAAGTTGAGTGTTGTATGTTTATATGTATATTTTTATTAGTTCACTCTGCTTACATTTTACATATTCTTATAATTTCCTTGGAGCATTAAAATTTGGGTTTAGCTTGTTTTTGTTTTAAGATGAGGTATGTGGTGAATGGAGAGGGACTTTATGTTTTCTTATTTAAGTAACTGTGTTATTTGTGAGTGCTTACTCTGAGACATGCACTATGCAGGGAAAGGTGTACAGTCATAAATTGTGAATGGACCTTATTCTTAAGGAGGTCAAAGTATATATTGTTTGTCATTGTAAATCCTGTCTCCTTACAGGTTTAGGTTTTGTATAATTAAAATAGATGTATTTCATTAGCAATAAAAGAAACAAAGAAAGTTGAAATGAAAGGATGTTAATTGTAATGTAGGTGTTGATCAAGTCTCATAGAGTGTACAAGTAGGAAGCAATGATGTTGTGATTCTAAAGGACTTACTCTGTATTTATGGCAATTGAAATTTCCCATGGTTCTCATTACCCTTATTTTGGTAATGGGGAGAACTGATGAATTATCCTAAAAGTTATTTTTATGATAAAATAATATTTTTTCCAGCATTTTAAAATATTAGTTTTCAAAAATTGAGTAATTTATTTCTTGGTTTTGGTGTTTTCCTGCTTCCTTCCTCCACTTTTTAAATGTGTTTACTAAGCTTCTTTTTGTGTGTGAAGTAAATTATCCTTCTCTGTTTAATTGTAGGTGTTCTGTTATGCTTCTTAATTTTTCTTTCGTATACTTTCAGTTAATTAGATACACAATAATTCATTGCATGCTTTTGGAGAGTTTTTTAAAGAGTTGTTTTTTGTGCACTGTTTATGACAAATATTGGCACATTTATCGAGTAGCTTCTACTGTTTTGCCTCTACCAAAATAGTCTTAATTTCCAGTCTTTTTATGTCCTTTTTGATAGAGAAGCTGGTGAGAAGTAGAGTGCTTTGAAGCTGCTGGCCATGAATGTGTAGATTGTTCACTTTTCTGAAGCCAGCTGTCACATGCAACTATCAGATACAGAGTAAAATATTTCCATGCAGTTTTAGGAAATTGCAACTTTTTTTCCATATCGTTCGAGCTGCTGATGATCTGAAGCCAGTTTTCCACTGTATTTTACTTTGCATGGTTATGCCTCTTGTAGAACTTCTCTGCATTTAGTGTTTTATGCACTATAAATTTATGCTCCATAGAAAATTATCAGTTGTTGAAACAGTTAAGATAATTCAAGTTCTTGTCCTTTTTGTTTATTTTTAAGATTAAAGGGAGACTTGGCATATAATTACAGAGGACCACGAACTAAAGATGATATCATTGAGTTTGCTCACAGAGTATCTGGGTAAGTTCATATTAGGAAAAGCCATTGGTATATGATACTAATATTTCAAAATTAGATATATTTTAGTTGATCATATTGAACACACATATTTTAGGGACTTGCCTAAATAAATGTATTTGTCTATTTATGAGAAAACAAGATACGTAGCATTTGTAAGAGTTGCTTTAAAGAAACAAGTAGAAGCCATAATTTGTATTATGTATTTGTTAACTCACATTTAAATTTACTTTTGTGTTTAGAAGAATTTTTCCCCGTGAATTTTAGTACATTTTCAAAATTTTGATGGCTTACACAGCAGTTCTTCCCTTATTCATAGAGGATACATTTCAAAACCCCTGATGGACGCCTGAAGCTATAGTACTAAATCCTATATATGCTATGTTTTTCTGCTAAACATGCGTACTTGTCTATAACACTTACTTTTCAAATTAGGTACAGTTAAGAAATTAACAATAGTAACTAATAATAAAATAGAACAATTATAACAATGTAATTAATAAATTTATATGAATGTGCTGTCTTTCTCTCAGAATATCTTAGTGTACTTTCATCTTCTGATTTAAAAGAAGCAAATACTTTCTGACTTTTCTTTGATATCCAAATTTCCACTATGGGACCATTATTAAGTAAAAAAAGGTTTACTGGAATACTAGCATTGCAGTACCCACTAGAGGGCCACTGACTGATTAGTGGACAGGCGTCATGAGCAGCACGCCTACACTGGACAAAGGAATGAATGGTGTACATCCCTGGGAAGGATGAAGGTGGATGGTATGAGGTTTCCTCACACTAGTCAGACAGCAGACTAGTCGAAGCTCATGAACTGTTTATTCTTGACTTGACTTTTCTTTTAGTATTTTCTGAGCACAGTTGGCATGGTTAACTACAACTATGGAAAGTGAAACTGAATAAAGTGGGAACCACTGTAGCAATTCGGTGAATCTTCATTTTTTCATAATTTTGCTTTGGTGGTGCCTGGTTTATGTCAACTTTTTACTTTTTGTTACCTAATTTCAGATTTTTAAGAGAAGCCTAGAATATTATTTTTCTGGTAGACTTGGGGTTTCATTCCTGGTCTATGATGCTAAAATTGCTTTTTAGATAGGGTTAAAATACATTTCCTTATAATCACATGCATCTTTATAACAGCTGTAAGATATTCTTGCAGTTTTGGCTTAGAAAGTGACAGACTTAAAAATCCAAAGATGATTGAACTATAGATATCTGAGGTTTTCCTGACAAAGGAAATAAATTCTCTATAAACATTTTTTATAGGTTTGAATGTTATGTTTTAGAAGAATTCTGTATGTTGCAGACATGTAAAGAAAATCAGTGCTTACAACTATTTAATGCAATAAGTTTATGTGGAAAGAACACTTACAAGATGAATTCATCTCTAATGGCTTTAAAGTCATAGGCACCTATTGATGAGCTTGACTAAATATGCTTATAGATTTAAATTAAGACAGGGTAGATTTGTTGTCTGGGATATTTTCTCAAATTATTTGTTGAACTAGCATTAAGAATGGTATTTGTATCTTAAAATTTATGATGCTTACTAATGTAATTTATTATATCTTTTCATGGTGATTCAATGTTTCATTTTTATATGCTTTGTGGATAAATAAATGTTGAGATAACTTTACATTATATGAGGGGAGTGCTTTAGGGTATACATTTTACCTCTCCCTTAGTCTTCATGTCTGAACAATTTTCAATGAGTGTGGTTTAAGCTAGAAAAGACTCTCCTGAAGTAACTGGGGGTGACTCTATTGCAAGTGAAATTTCAGGAGTCAGTTCTAGAGTTGCATCATTTGCTAGTTAATTACTATGTACTAAAATAGAGGCTAGGGGAGAGTGATGCAATGTGTCTTAAGAATTGTGCATTTTGAAAATGTTTGCTTTTACAATGCATATTCTGGGGTTTTTTTTTTTAACTCTAGACTGAAAATATTTGCTTTTGAGAAATGTGTAATGAAACTCTTGTTGACTTCTGTCTTCTCTTTATGAGAGACTATTTATTTTTCTGAATATAATAAATTTTTGTACTTTTTGGGCTTCAACCTCCATAGGATGCTAAAAAAACTGTATAGCATTTAAATTGACAGATACTGTATAAATATTCTTAAATACTGTTTACTCCTGGGATAAAACTTTACAATATGTTTTTAAGAGTGTTCTTTTGAAAGGGGGAAAATAGTTCTCATGTGACTCATTTTGTTTTTAGTCAAGGACTATAAATGGATGACAGTTCTGTTTTTACCTATCAAAATATTTTCAAAATGAAACTCTCTGAAGGGATGTATTTAAAACTGATTGAATTGTGGGTACTACGTAAATTGTTAACATGCAGGTATAATAGTAATAATTGGCTGGAGTTTTATTAGGGTTATATAGATCTGATGACACACTTAAAACCTTATAATTTTAGATATGATTGGCCAGCATATCTGCTATCTTTAGCTCATATTTGTTTTGTTTTCAAACAGGGCTCTAATCCGGCCACTTCCAAGTCAGCAAATGTTTGAACACGTGCAGAAGAGACATCCTGTATTTTTTGTTTATATAGGTGGTGAATCACCTTTGAAAGTATGAAATTATTTTTTTGCTCTCAAAACAAACATACAATTGTAATTTAGTTTTCTGTATGGCTCAGACCTCATCAAAACCTCAAAACTACTCCACTCTTACTGGGAATATTTTAGTTTAATCAGTACTCTTCATTATAAAAACACTTTGTTGTATTCCCTCTGTGGTATTTTCTCTTGTGAAACAGAGTGAGTAAATATGTAGGGAGACATTGGCTTTCTTAGTATTTCTTATATCATTGACCTAATTATTTAAATTTTAGATGGCTTTTCAATATTTTATGTCTAAGTCTACAAACCGCAGTGTGAACGTCAATTTTTAAAGGCAAAATACCATTATTCTAAGTTTATTTTATGTGTATGTATGATACACATCTTTCCTGTAGTCATCACCACCATCATCATTTTTCATTTTTATCCTGAATTTAAATTAGTTGATATGAATCAACTTTATATTTTATTGGTGTTATTTTGAAGAAGACCATTACACTTAGTTACAGTGGTCTTTTGCCTTAGAAAGAATTGATTTGATCTTTTCACTGAAGTAGAAAATTGTGATGGTGCTACTTACCACATAAAATAGCTTTGATTATTTAATGAGTAATGAATTTTGATTTTAATTAATATTTTAATCGACCTTTTCCTGCTTATATCATCACAGGAGAAATACATAGATGCTGCTTCAGAATTAATTGTATATACATATTTCTTTTCTGCCTCAGAAGAAGTCGTTCCTGAGGTAATATTTAAAACAATTCTAATAATGCAGTTTCATTTTTTAAATGATTTATTTAAATCTGATTTATTGTAATGTGAAAATAATAAACATGTTAGCTTTTATAGCTGGTATCAGATTACTTATAATTAATAACCAAATATCACTAGATTCTTAATAACCTTTAAGTTATTTAGAAGTAGTAGATTACTGTGTGTGTTTGCATATGTGTCTTTCAGATGAGGCCTTCTGTTATGTCCTCAGACTGAGATCATGGTTCTCAGAAAACATTTATAAATAGGATCCCATAAATGCTCTGAAAAAAAATAATAAAGGGGCATTGTGACAGTTTGGCATATAGGATAGATTGGCCAGGAAATGTCTGTGTGAAGACAAAATATATGAACTGGCACTTACATGATTTGAAAGAACCATGAAAACATCTATAGATAGAGTAATTCAGTAACAGAACACATCATATAGATCCCTAAGGTGAGAATATACCTTACATGTGTGAGGAACAACAGTAGTCATGTCATTAGTGCAGTGAGAGAAGAGATAGGAGGTAGACAGCAGCCAATATAGGTCTTGTAAGTCATAGCAGTGCATTTGATAAGGTTGAAGATGAAGAACAAGGTCTGATGTTCATAGAGCATAGGTGCTCTATGCTAAATGCTGTGCGAATTGGAAAGGCATGAAAGTAGAGCCATGGAGAACAGTGGAACTGCAGTAACCATGCAAGTTTGGACCTGAGTGTTAATAAGAACTGGGGAGAAGTGAAAGCATTGTGTTTGGGACGTAGAATTGTCAAAGTTGATGCTGTAGAGGAAAATGGATGAACTGAGGATGGATGATTAGTGCTTATTTATTTATTTATTTATTTATTTTTTCATTATTCATATGTGCATACAAGGCTTGGGTCATTTCTCCCCCCTGCCCCCACCCCCTCCCTTACCACCCTCTCTGTCCCCTCCCTCTGCTCCCTACCCCCTCAATACCCAGCAGAAACTATTTTGCCCTTATTTCTAATTTTGTTGTACAGAGAGTATAAGCAATAATAGGAAGGAACAAGGGTTTGTGCTGTTGAGATAAGGATAGCTATATAGGGAGTTGGCTCACATTAATTTCCTGTGCGTGTGTGTTACCTTCTAGGTTAATTCTTTTTCATCTAACCTTTTCTCTAGTTCCTGGTCCCCTTCTCCTATTGGCCTCAGTTGCTTTTAAGGTATCTGCTTTAGTTTCTCTGCGTTAAGGGCAACAAATGCTTTTTGTTTGTACATCTGAGTGGATGGTGGTGGTGTTTGTGAACTTGGAGAATATTGGGGAAGGAACAGGTTGAGAAGTAGGGAAGTGATCAAGACCTTTGAATTGTTCACTTTAATTTAATTTAGTGTGACCTATTAGACATCCAAGGACTAGCTTAAAATAAGCAGTGGATATGGGGTCCAGTGTTAAGATTGCAGGAGTAGCCAGGTGTGGTAGTGTGTGCCTGTAATTCCAGCTCCTCAGGAGGATTTCAGGTTCAGGACCAGCCTAGACAAAATTAATAAGACCCTGTCTCAAAAAACAAAATACAAACAAAAGGGCTGGTGGCATGGGTCGAGTGTTCAAGCATCTCCATAGCATGTGCAAGGGCCTGGGTTGAAGACCAGTACCACAAAAAAGAAGATTGCGGGAGAAAATGTTTTGGGCATGGCATGTAGTTTTTTTTTTTGTTTTTTTTTGTTTTGTTTTAAGAAATTAAAGGGCCTAGAACCTGAAGACAGCATAGGAAAATGAGAAGAAATAATGCAGTAGGCAATCAAGATGAGTGAAAAGCTAAAATTTAGAAAGTGTTTAGAAAAGGAGCAGCCAGGTATGGCCGATGCTTATGTCATGATCAAGGTGAGGAAAAGAAGAGCAGTCACGGTGTTTGTTCTTACAGAGGTTGGTGGTGGTTTTGAGAGGCGTAGTGGGGACAGATGCCTTGATGTCACTTAAGAGCCACCTATGGCAAGCAAGAAAGCAGAGACCACAAGTATGGACTTCTCCCTAGATAATTTTTAATAAGCAGGGAACCTGAGAGATTTGACAATAACACAAGGAAAACTGAAGGAAAAGCACCAGGGCTCTTCTTTTAGGTTTAATCGAACCTTCACCTCCCCAGTAACTGGTATTACAGGCATATACCACCACTCTGGCTAGTGCTTAAATATTTTTATGAGGAAGATTATTATGGTCTTACCTTGAATGTATGTTTAATGTTTCCTGCAATATGTATATAGATATTTATCTTATAAATATGTGTTCTGAAATGGTTTTCAACTTTGTTAGAGAACCTCAAACAATTTTTGGTTAAAAACCCACTTCAGTTTTCTTTAGTTTGGTGTGAGATAAATTATTTTGTGGGGTATCTTGTATTTATCTATCTACTTTTGGCGGGAAAGGAAATATGGTCTGGAAGAAGGCCATGTTTACTATCAGATCTCAAACAAGTAATCCCCAAGGTTACCACTATTGTGTAATTCCAACATGTGACATAAGGCCTGAAGCAACTAGAAGTAGAATTTGTAATACTTTTGTGTCTCTTCAGTCCAGTGGACTACATTTTTGTATTAGACAGAGCTGAGAATTCATTGTAGGCCCTCATCTGCAAAGCCTTGCAGGCCGTTTCACTTAGAGTGTGCCATGGGTCTGCTCAGTTCTAGGTGCTGACACCATATGACTCTTCCTGTAATAATGGGGTGTCTTAGTCTGGATCCCTAGACCCCAGAAGCTCGGAATGGGTATAAGTGGCACTTGCCACATGGGCAAACACGGTTGTGCAGTACTTTTATTATTAGCCTTCTCAAGTAGTTTCTTTGAGCATTTTAATTCCGTATTTTTCATCCTTTCTTTAGGTCTTGTACATGTAGTTGTAAAAATCTGCTAGAAAAAATAATATTTCAAAATAATATGGGAATTTTACTATAGTAGAGAATTCTCAAAGTATAAAGTCCATAATTTAGTGGTTTTTTATTACTTTGAATATTAATGTTGCTCGTTCAAAATTCCATCAGTTTTACAACTAGGATTTATGAAAACTCCAGTAAATGCAGTAAGAGAACACAGAGGTGAATTAAGACATTTTTAACTTAAGAATACTCAAAGATGACTGAGAAAAATGGCATGTAAATAGATGACATTGAGATGAGGTAATGAGCTTAAAGGGACACAGAGATTGGAAGTAGGTGGAACTAGATGATCAGTGCACATCTTCAGACTGTGTAGCATTCTTCTAGGAAGGTCCACTAGAGATATCTTTGAAAGGCAAGGAGCTTAATGTTGAAAAGTACCTCCCAAGATCTTTGGGGATGAGTTGCCAAGAGCAAGTAAATGGAGTCATACTTGTTCACAGAACCTTACCTAAGCCCTATGTAGTTCTTTTCTTGGTGCTCTATCATTTGTTTTAGTGCTAATGCAAGCACATCATTTCTGTTTCATTTTCTCTGTCCTGAGATAATTCCTGCCTCTTTATTGTTGTTTCCATTATTGCCATTCTCATGTAGTTTAGAATAAGTACAAAATGGAGGGAAGCAGGTATTTTCTAAATGAATCCTTTCTTAATAAAGTTGAAAGTTGTTTGTAAAGAAGTTCCCATGTTATCTAATATACTCATAACTACCCTGTGAGGTAGGCGTTCTCAATGTCCTTTTGTCATGGGAGGATGCAGCAGACACCCCTAGCTAAAGTGTTTGGCTCCTTATCGTGTAGCTGGTAAGGGATGGGATGTGTCAACCCTAGACACACTGATTGAGGCCTTGGTCCTGCTTTCTGCTTCCAAAATGGCTGTGTGCTTCTCAGAATGATGACTTTAGATCTGTTGTCAGCTCTGTGAATATCCTATGAGTTTTACTATGGCAAACAGGACCGTGTGCCAGACTTCTATATACAGTCTTTAGACGAGCTTGAGGTTGGCTGTACTCTTTTTCTTATTCATTTTCTATTCTTCTTGTTTGTGTGAGTGTGTGCATGTGTTTTTCTGGTATACTTCTATAGTTTTTAAATCATAGCTACTAATTAAAAATTTCAAGTGATAAAAGTTGCTTAAACTTCTAATGTTTTACAGTATGTGACACTGAAAGAGATGCCTGCTGTGCTTGTTTTCAAAGATAGAACTTACTTTGTTTATGATGGTAAGTTCCAGAGTTTATATCATGTAAAATCCTTTAAAATTAAAATGCTATGTCTGTTACAGGGGGTGTTTATTAAAGATTCTGCAAATGCTACTATTGCTTACAATTGCCTTTAGTCAAGTGATGATGATTTTTTTTAACCCTTCAATGGTAGTTTTTCTATAAAAAGTATATTATTCAAGTGTTGTCTAGTGTATTTTTTAAATCTGCCTTTTTGAAAATTAAAACTTGTGCATTAAAATGTTCAGAATTAAATTTTAAAAGATAATCTAACATTTCATACATATACAAAGATGAAGGAATAAAATATCTTCAAGTGTGACATTTCCATGCATCCTGCCCTAGCTACATCTCTCCCTCTGTCAGATAAACTACATCAAAGCAAATATGCGTTCCTGCTATAGATTTTTTATTTTGATATCAAACATACATCATAAAGAGAATGATATAATATCACTAAGTTTAAACAGTTACCAAAATCTTAGCGCATTTGCTTCAGCTCTTTTTTTTTCTTTTTTTTCCCCCTTTTTTGGAGCATCTTAAAGCAAACCCCAGTGACATTTCATCACTATGTACTTCATTATACTTCTCTACAAATGCAGATTTTTATTTTTAGATTACCACATGCTGTCAGAACACCTAAAACTGTTACTAGTTCGCTAATAACATCAAATTCCTACTCTCAGGGTTCCCAAGAAGGGAACCAGGGCTCCCAGGGCAGTGAAGCGAAGTCACAGGCAGATCATGAGCTACTTTAAATTTCTAGAGGGAGCGGGGGAACTTGACATCTGTTGGACAGGACAGTGAAGATGAATGCAAAGTCTCACCTACTGGGAGTCTCAGTAACATTCTAAGTGAAAATCTAATACACAAAGATAACATTTCTCATTCTTACTAGCCGGTGGCCATATGTGGCTTATGAGTACTGTGAAAGACCACAGATGTGGAACATTCCATTAACTGCAGGAGCATTCTAGAATATAGTTATTTTTTTATTCTACAGAATTGAATTCTATCAGAAAAGAAAGAATGACTTAGGAGCTGTAGAGTTTGAATTACTAAATTTAAATGAACAGAAGAATGTCCAATAAAAACATTTTGATGTTTTGATTAAAAGTGAAAGTAATACTTTTGTTGTCAGTCGTGTAAGAACTAAGCATTTCTAATCTTCATTGTCTTTCAGAAATATAAGAATTGAATTTAGTATCTTGCTATGGAATAATAACTACCATTTATGCTGCCACTATACAGCAGGTGTACTTTCTTACCTACTTTACTTATTTTATCCTCAAAGTAATCTGTGAGGTAGGTAGTATGGCAGATAGGTGAATTGTCCTCAGATTGCAACAGTAATAACTGAGCATGTTAGATGAGGTATGATATAGTTAAATAGTAGCTACATTCATATGTTCATTCATTGGATGTTTGTATGAGACATCAAGCCTAAAGAGGAACTGAAGAGAAACCTGTATATGTAGAGTGAGATGGACAGTAATCACGTCTACATCTGTTCTTCCCACCTGCTTCTTGTGACTATGTTCCTTATGTGATAAGCACTTAATGTATGTTGTCATCAAAATAGTTATTTTAGGCCAATATTCTTACTGTTTTACAGATGAAGAAAAAGAAGTAAGAGACTTTTTTTTCCAACTTTAAAAAGGTAGTCAGTGGTGTCAAGGTTCTACCTTTAGATCTCTTATTCTGTCCATAACAACTCGGAGAGCCACTTGTTTTTTATAGCAAAAAGCCCAGTCATATCTATTTAGATTTAAATGTATTCTTGGAGCCTGCCTTAAAAAAGAAGCCCTTCTTAGTTCTCCGTGTTTCAGATGTGTCTTTTGTGCTTGAGACAGGAGCAATGTATGAAGTTTCTACTGGCACTGTAAAGGCCAAGCTTTTCTGGCATGCAGTAGACAGTATTTATAGGCCGTTTTTTCAGACGTTTATTCTAATACTTAATTGTTGCTAGTAAGTTTGGAAGCATTGGCCTCAAGAGTTTAGTTTGTTTTGTGAAGTGTTTCAATGTTATCGCTTAGTGCAAGCAGTCTTTAGAATTTGCTTTTGACATGGAGTAAAGACTGTGGCCCAATAATCAACCTCTAGTTTTAGGTTTATTTTTCTAATTTGTAACTCCACACTCATAAATACTTTCAGATTTGCATTATTTTATAGGTTTGATAACTTAAAAATGTTTTGTTTAGCAATGCAAGTGACAGAAAAAGCACACCTTCCAAGAAGTCAGTATAATCCAGTCTTCAACCAGACATATTGGTAGGCCTTTAGAGACCTTTGCTGTACATTGGCTTCTTTTTCATGTGATTGTAATAATTTTTCAAATCCACTTCAAAATTATATTTTTAATCAGGATATAATATTTCTCTTGAGTATTATATTTTCTATTTAACAGAAAGTATTGTATATTGGAAAAAAGCTAATGTACTGTGGTTTTATATGTGTGTTTAAGTTGGTCATGAGAAAAAGTGGTAAAGACAGAAAAATGTCAGAGCACAACAAAGAAATTTTTGTAAAAATTGCCATAGTGCCACCATCATTGCACAGCCATTGTCTGGATTCCCACATAGGGTTACATGCCTTCATTTTGTCATTCTGTCACTACCTTTTCATACTTTATTTTCTGCAGTGTGACATCACTGCTTATTGATTTGTATGACAAGTACTCATCCTTAGTTTTCTTTTTTTTAACAAATTATAAATGGTGCTTCCCAACATATAGAAACATCTATCCAATTTTGACTTAGAACATTTTAATTATTTCCTTTATGTTAATTTTTGATATTTTAAATGATGCTATAGTAAAACATTGGTTTGTACATTAATTCTTTTTATATATCTGATTGCTTGCTTATAATAGATTACTAAAAATAAAACTTCTTGTTTTAGAATTAAGATCCTAGCTGGGTGCTAATGGCTCACACCCGTAATCCTAGTTATTCAGGAGGCAGACATCAAGAGGATCATGGTTTAAAGCCAACCCAGGCAAATAGTTCATGAGACCCTATCTCCAAAGAAGTATCCAGCACAGAAAAGGGCTGGCAGAGTGGCTCAAGTGGGATAGCACCTACCTAGTAAGCATGAGGCCTTGAATTCAAAGCCCAGTACCACAAAGGAGAAAGAAAATTAAAATTAAAAAAAAAAAATTAAGATCCTATGTCAAGTGTTTTGTACATATTAGATTAAAACATTATAACCATCATACAGTATTTTTACTATTATTTATTTAGTTTGTTTTATTTTTAAGAGTACGAAGATGGTGATCTGTCATCATGGATCAACAGAGAGAGATTTCAGAATTATCTAACTATGGATGGCTTCCTCTTGTATGAACTTGGAGACACAGGTAGCATATGTATAATTCTCTTTTGTTCTACACAATTTTTCATTAATTGATTACTTAAACCTGGTTCTGTAGAAAATGGATCTTCTTCTCTATTTCATAATTAAAGTAGACCTGAATGCTAGTTCTGCTTTATAAGAACAGAGACTGATATGTATGTCAAAGATTATCTAATAGAGGGTTCACTAACAGAACTGATGGTGACAGGTAAGACACTGTGGATGATAAGGGAATGAGAAAGTCTAAGTTACGAAAAACCTATGTGCAGGAGGCCACTTGCTGAAATAAAACTTACTACAACCTTGTGATGCCTGCTTTTACTTGTGAGAGGGGAGAAGTGAACCAAATGAAGTTAAATGACAGTCAAAACACTTATGACTACACAGTAGGAACTGTATGAGGTTAATTATATGGTCTCATAGTTAGCAAAAAGTATAAGAAGCTGTTTTAGGAGGAAGTGTTTTGTACATTTATAGCTCACTAGAAATGAGAAATGAAGGGTATGGTTACCATGTTTGTTTCCATTCTTAATGGTATGTTAAGTGGGATGGAAATAAGCTTTTGCTTCCTTACGCAAATCTTCATGGGCCCCCCCAAACTACATTAATTTATTCTGAAATACTGTTGTATAGCACCATGCTTCTTTCTCTCAGAACACATCTTTATTTTAACTGGAGGTATATCTGGTGACAATGTCTCTCTCCCTACCTGCCTGTGCATTCACAAGTGCAGAGCTGTGCCTGCATTTGCTCATCACTGTGTCTTCCACAACTAGCCTAGTGTCTGCTGCATTATTTAGCACTTAATAATTATTAATTAATACTTGAAAAACTGTACCTGTATTTCTTATAACCCATGGGATGATGGAGCCCATGGTATGACAACCCACATATTGCAGACATTCTGGAGGAAAAAAGAAAATGACAACTCATAAGGCAGTTGGAAATTAAAGAAGCAAGCAATGAAAACAGAACACTGAGTATTATGTTTTCCAAGTAGGGAAATGATTGTTCTGAACTAATGTTTTCAGTAAAAGGTTAAAAATAGAGGCTAGATGGTGTGGAATCTGGAGATGTATGAAGAGAGATTGGATTAGGGAAAGCAACATTTCAGTGGGGGGTGCTATTGAAAAATTGACTCAATCCTACATTTGTGTTCTTGCTGTGAGGCAGATAATATCCCAGTAGTTTTGTGTATGTTGCCTCAGTTAACTCCCAGTAACTATGAAATGGTGTTAGTTTCCTAAAATAAATTGAAGTTTCCTGTGATAAAATTACACAGCATATAAATGCTGGTACTTCACTGTTCTCCCAGGACTTTGGTGAAGTGCCTAGAACATAATACCAGGCATCTGGCTCCCCGGCCCCATCACCATGGTGCTGCATTCCTAGAGAGGGTACCAGAGGTGGATGTGATTATGTTCCACGTAGGGTTAAGGAAATGTGACTCTGATAGTTCTGTGTATTACTGCTGGCAAGTAGTGATCCATGGTATCAAAGGGAATGCCCATGTAAAAATTATATTCTTACTGTCATATACCATTCTTTTATAGCTACAACAATTTTTAGTAAACATCTTCTGTCAACTTATTCCTTATGGTTTTAGCTTTTGACAAAATAATTACTTTTGTCAATTTGTAAGTGACATGAAAAATGCAATTTAAGTATGTAAATTATTATAAATATACTTTTATTTACATTTTAGGGAAGAGAAGAGGGAAGAAATTTATCATTGACAGTTCAATAATTCACTGATTCACTCTACATATATAAAGAATATTTCAGAATAAATTAATGTACTTTGAAAGGGCCAGTGAAAATTTTCCTCAGGAAGCAATATTTGGTCTGAGTTTGAGTGACTGACTACATATTTCCATGTGCAGAATACTTCCACAAAGTACATATGAAATGGTTTTGTGAAAGTGATACAGCTGTTTTAAGAAACTGGTAGGTCAGTTTGGCTAGAAAGGAGAATATGGGAAGACTAGAGAACAGTTTGCCATAGTATTTTGATTTATGATACAATAATTGCAATTCAACTCTAGAAACATTTTTTTTTCTCTATCAACCAGAAAAGTACTAGTTGAAGAGTTTGTAAAATGAGGGTTGTGTCATTCTTAATTTCAGGAAAGCTTGTGGCTATTGCAGTCATTGATGAGAAAAATACATCACTTGAGCATACCAGGTAAGTTACCTTGAAATAGTTTTAAGCGTCAGATGTCAGGCAATTCAGACTTTACATGGCTTTAGATAAACTTCACATGGGCCCATATTTTTCTTCACTAGAAGGCAGCAGATGTTGTGTTTGAATAAGTATAATACACTTTTCAAAGAAAAAGTTGATGTATTTATATGCTTTTTATTCTGCAGATTAAAGTCAATTATTCAGGAAGTTGCTAGAGATCATAGAGACCATTTCCATAGGTATGTGCTTGCTTTCTGGAAGATTCCTTTATTTTTATTTGTGTGTTGTAGTAAAGCAAGCATAGCATAGGGTGAGCATCCTAACCTGAAAATCTGAAATTCAGACTGCTCTAAGACCTGCAACGTTTGAGCTCTGATATGACCGGATGAATGGAAAATTCCTGATCTCGTGGTGACAGGTAGCAGTCAGAACGAGTGCTCCTTTAAACTGTCGTATGAAATTTCCTTCATGCTGTGTGTATGAGGTATATGTGAAACAGAAATGAATTTTGTGTGTACATGTAGGTGCCCCCACCCCCCACCTTAAAAAGTCAAATCTGAAACACTTCTGGTTCCAAGCCTTTCAGATAAGGAGTCCTCAGTCTGCACTGCATACTTTCAAAGGTGAATCAGGAACTGATGTAAACGATAGCCTGTTGAATTTCAGCTTACCTGTCTGGATCTTGAAATTCACTGATGGTCTGTCATATGAGCTGGAGGAAAAAACGCTCTGTTTTATGTACGATTTGTACTATACCTGCTTCCTGATAGTATTTGAGACAAGTTTTATGTGAAGAAAATATGTACATATATTCATAAATTTGAGATTAAGTGAGCAATCAGAAGTCAGAGATCAGTATAATAAGAATTCAAAGAATAACTGAGTATAAAATGACATCAGACATAATTTTATTGTATCCCAAATCATTCTATTTTCTGCCATGAAAGATAGTAGTATAAATTTGTTAGTTATTATTTTCTTCCACATCTTCTAGTAAAAGGTCATTGTGCAGTTGTCATGGTACACAGTAGGTGACATCTTCTGAGTAATTCTGTTTTATAGTAAACAGGAGGTTTTTTGTAAACATATTTCAGGTAGAAAACTTTTACTTCCCTGCTTTTAAAACTTGCATCAGTGAAGTAGCTGTGTCTTGTTAAAATTTCGTACTAATACTCATTGGCTTTTGGATCTCAAAAGCCAGTAGATTTTGTACTTTTCTATATATCGTGATGATTTACATGTAAGGCATTTGCTATAAAGTTCACTTTGTTCTCTTGTTTACTTTTTTAAAGCTTACTCTTGTTCCCTCCCCTCTCCTTTGTTGTCACTGTCTGTTAGGGATTTTCAGTTTGGCCATATGGATGGAAATGGCTACATAAATACCTTGCTGATGGAGTAAGTAAAGTACTGAGTGATTTTGCTGTAATTGCAACAGTTTTTAATTTTCTCTTTCTGTGAAATGGGCAGAAGAGTTAAAGGGCTGAAACAGAAAAACAGTTGGTATATTCTCATGTAAACATTCTCCTGTTGAAAAATTCTAAATTCTGTATTTGAAACTTGCTGAGTGGTTTGATTTGTTTTGGCGGTTACTGGGGTTTGAACTCAAGACTTGCTTGGCAGGCAGACACTCTCTTCTTGAGAAGCACCTCCATCCTTTTTTGCTCTGGTTATTTTGGAGAAAAGTTTCACTTTTTGCCCAGGGTGGCATGGACCATGACCCTCCTGTTTTAAACTTCCCACCATCACTGGGGTGACAGGTGTGCGCCAACCATGCCCAACTTTTTTTCTTTTAGATGGAGTCACACAAACTTTTTTGCCTGGCCTATAACCACAGTCCTCCTGATCTCAGCCTCCCACATAGTTGTGATCACATGTGCAAGCCGCTGAGCCAAGCACATCTGCAACTTTTAAGAGAACACTCAGATATTTAAACACAAACAGTATGACCCTGCTGTCCATGCTTTTTCCTGATTTCCTGCATACCATCTAACTGAGGTGGGGTTTTATGTGTAATATTATATAGAAACTGATAATTCACACCTCATAACTTTTGTTGTTGACTGGGCACGTTGTGTCACTTCTGTAATCACAGCTACATGGGAGGAAGAGTTTGGGAAGATGGTGGTTTAAGGCCAGCCTCGGCAAATTAACAAGACACCATCTCACTAAATAAGCCAGGCATGGTGGCATGTGCCTGTGGTCCCAGCTGTGCAGATTCCCCATAAGTAAGAGGATCATTGTCCAAGGCTGACCCTGGGCAAAAACATATGACCCCACCCTTCTTGGGGTGTGACTTAAATAGTAAAATGCCTGACTAGCAAGCATGAGGTCCTGAGTTAAAATTCCACTACTCCATAAATAAACTAAAATAAACAAATAAATACATAACCTATTTAAGTTTAATTGTGACTTCTCAGCCATCATTATGTGGTTTGTTATGTTTATCATATAATCTTTATTTAATCAGCTTTAAAATTGATGCTGATTTGTAGGTAAAGGGAGGCAAAGTCATTTAATACACTTCTGTTTTTATAATTATGGTTACTGAGATACAAATAAGTACCAGAATATTTGGTATCTCCATGTTTAATGTGTATTTTGATTTCTTTGGTTTTTATATTTTCAGTGAATTGACAGTGCCAACTGTAGTTGTACTGAATACTTCAAACCAACAATACTTTTTGCTAGATAGACGGATTAAGGACGCCAAAGACATGGTCCAGTTCATTAATAGCATTTTGGATGGCACAGTAGAAGTAAGTGGTTCAGTTCCATTTTCAGAGGGTTGGAGGGGAGAAGGAGGAATAGAAACTAGTTACTTCTTCTGATTCTGAAAAGGATAGTTAGCCATCACTTGGGCGTGAGGGGTGAGAGGGAATGGGCTTCCGTGCATTTTTTTCTCTGTATCACATGCAATCTCATTCTCCCAGACATTTCAGATTGGGCTGAGAATGCTAAGAGGCCTACATTTTGTTTGGGAATTTCTGTAGTGTACTTTCCTCACTCTTAGTACTACTTTTCTGATTCCAAAGGGACAATTGAATTGTTATCAGAACTGATTCTCTAAAAGTTGGTCGGTTTGAAAAGACCACAATTTCCTAGAGAATTTTGAGAATCAGAGCCACACTAGAGCATTCTAAACATAATCTTAAAAAATATTTCTCAAAAATAAGTAAAACAATAGACTTTTGTATTTATTTTCTCTAAATCTTATTTCAAATTGTGTTGAAACTCATGTTAAAATGTCATGAGTTCTCAGATCACAATCAGGTTGGAACCAGCACACATCATAATTCAGTAGACCAAAATAAAATAAGGAAATAAGAATCTTCATTGCTTTCAAAAAGTTTAACTACTATTTTGTGAGAATTTTGTTTCTGCTTTACACACACTTTATTTGAAAGACTTAATGAGTGTTATGTACCTTGAATTAAAATCAAGAAGTTTGAGAAACACTCCTAATCGCATACTGGGAATTTTATATCGGTGGAAATGATACTTTGGTTAAAATGAAACTAATCTGTACGAGTGAAAAGCCCTTCTTTTTGTAATTTAGTGAAAGCATATTTAAACTGTGTAATTAACAGCTGTTATTAGTTCTGCAGCTTAGGAATTTAAGGAGTGAGCCAGACTGCTGGGGTGGCTGAATGCAGGAATTTGATTGATTCCATCAGTAATTTTCCTCTCTGCCTTTCTGCACTTCTTGTTAAGTTTCATCTTTGGGAGACTTTCTCTATGTGGTAGCAAAGGTCTCCTGCAGTTCTACATTAGCAGTTGGTCCCAGCTAAAATCAAAACCTGGGCAGTCCTGGACACAGAGGTGGGCCAGCTCCAACCAAGCTGGCATGGGGTATGAATAGGAGAGAATGCTTTTTTTCACTGCACAATTAGGGTGTGTTAACACAAGGATTTAGAATGACTATCAGAAAAAAACAGTAAATGTCAAACTCGTGGTTTTTCAGGGTGATTTATATAATATTTTTAAGTTAACCTTTTGACGTGTAATTATTTGATTAGATAACAGAAAAGTAAAGTGATAGTGATTAAATATTTTTTCCTGTTGAATTGAAGGCCCAAGGAGGTGATAGCATTTTGCAAAGATTGAAAAGAATAGTATTTGATGCCAAATCTACTATTGTGGTAAGTTCTGACTTTTTAGTGTCATTGATAGTTAAAGTAGTAGCTGTTTGTGTCTAATGGTATTTTGAAGGACTGGATCAACGTATGTCTTTAATTTGCGGGATATGAGTTTAGTCAGTATTTGCATTAAGAAAACATTCATAGGTAGAAATTTCTCTATTCAAAGTTGCTAATATACAGTTTTATTATTTCAACCTATCATGGAAAGGTTTTACTTAATTTCTGAAATTTGATGAAGGTATAGATAATACGAATTTTTTAGTTCCACTAAGTGTTATCTTCTGCTGATTGGTCACTTTTGTTGAAGAAAATGATGTGTCTTGCATCATTTTCCTTTTTTGCAGTTGTTGAAGTAATATTTTTGATCTTAAAACTTTAAACATCCCTATAAATTCGAAACTTTGCCCAGTTGCTAAATATGTAAGATCATTTACAGAGATTCTAATTCCTTCTGTCTTTCCTCTGCCCTTTCCTTCCCTCCTTTATATATATTTTTTTGTCTTCTCCTTCTTTGTTTAAAAAGCAGACTTTAAATGTAGAATTGAAATGTGGTGGGTCAAGCCTCTCAAGCCATGTATTCTTTCATTTGTTTATCCCAGTGTTTATTTGTAGTTGTTACATAGGTAAGTATAATATAAAAATAATAAGTAACTTTTCCCTGATTGTACTTTTGTCTTCCCTTCCTAGTTACTTTGCTGCTATATTCCCTCCACTGTCTACACTCACCTTATTTTCTCTGCCATTCTACTTTCCTCTTCTTTTCCCTGTCTGAAACCACTCAGCCTCACTGATTGCAGGCTAATTATTACATCTCTGATGTCTTTACAGCATCTCTTTTCTGGCATTTTCTTTTCCCTGGCTGCTGTGCTAATGATTCCATTCAGTTCTTGAACCTGTGCCTTCTTGCTTGAAACTATATTCTTTTTATTATTCCTTTTATTAATATTATTGTTTTTATTGTTGTTGTTGTTGTGCTGGGTGGGGGTACATAGGTATTTACAAAAGTTCTTACAACATATCGAAAATATTCTAAGGAAATGTTCTCTTTCCCTGTTTCAACTCCCAATCACCGTGATAGCAGAGGCACTTTAATTTGTTTGAGCCAACTTAGTTCCATTATCTATCATGAGCTTCTTCATGGGTATTTTCACTTATTATGGACCAAAGCAAACATGAAAATAAAGCTTGTCTTCCTTTTTGGTGAGAAGTAAAATTGAGTAATCTTTAACTTAAACAGGATCATTCAATTTACTTATCACATTTTTTTTTTTTATTTTCCTGTTGCTCTCAAGATAGCCTGGGCCCTTAGCACATTGTGTGTGATCAGTTTTGGTCATTTTCCCTTTTCTGGTGATGCACATCAGAATACTCTGTTCATCTAAAATATTTTCCTTACTGGTTTTTGCATATTGCATAAGGTTTCCTGGAACTACTTGCTTTGCTAGTGTTTATGCTATACATTATTCTGCCTCACTCTTCTTTAAATATTAACCTCATCTATATAGATAGAAAGATAGACACACATACATACTTATATATATACTTACATATATTATTTATAATTTTATATATATATAATTATATATAATATATATATTATATATATATATATATATATATGTCTGTGTGTGTATATCAAAATAGGCCCTTACTGTGTGAAGTCTTCCTTGTTATCTCAATCCAAAATGATCTTTCTGTCTTCTGAACTTACCTATAGCATTCTCAGGAGCTACAGACACAACACATAAAATGTATTATAGCAGGAATACCTATTCAGTAAAATTATTTTTGCTTTTATTGAAGCTGAGAAGATAGCATATAAACTAAGGGAAATTAGGAAATTACTGAGACTTTTCTACTAAACAAATGAGTAACAAATATTAAAAATGCCATGTGGAGAGACTATGTATACACTCTTCATGGTAAGGAACCCGTGCTTCTACAGAAGCAAATAGCTGTAAAGCTGTTGGGCACATAGTAGCCATCTTAAAGAGGCCTCTGCAGGTAATGTGAGAGAAATAAGTATCTTTCAAAAAAATGTTTTGAAAGATTTGAAAGATACTGTTCTGCTGCCCACAGCTGGTCTGCCATCATACATTCACATGTACAGATACAGAATTTCTCTTACAGTGTCTGCAATATGGTAGGCAATTGCCCAGCTATCACCATTTATTTATCAGAACTAAGAAAGCTGAATATGCAAAAGTCTGTAGTGGTTTTAAATTTATTTTATACTTCTTATATATCAGAATTACACCCGAGGGGAACTGAGTTTGAATTCTCTCTCCACAGTCTATATTCAAGAGCTCACCACTTATGGGCTGCTTTCTCTTTGGGCTGCCACTGGGTGTCATCAGTATCATGTGCTATGGAATCTACACAGCTGACACAGATGGAGGTTATATAGAAGAGAGATATGAAGTGTCTAAAAGTGAAGTGGAAAGCCAAGAACAGAGAGAAGAGAGCAGAGAGCAGCAGGAACCGAGTGCCGGAGGATCTCTGGTGCCCTCTGCTCAAGAGCCTAAGGATGTATTGGAAAAGAAGAAAGACTGAGACTGCAATGATGAAATATTTGATAGAATTTCAAATTATTAAAGAGTCTATTTATTAAATTTAGAAATTTAATCATGGTTTTTGAAGAAGAGAAAATGTCATTTGTATTTTGCTAGTATCAACTGCATGGATTAAAGCAGTCTTTCCATAAACAGAGAGACGTTTTCAGAGCAGAGATGAACGGTTTGTCTAAAACAAATTCCATTCACTCCATCAGAGTTTGCCTTTATAGATGTTACTGTAACAGATCAATTCTGTTTGCATGTTTCTCTATCTGAATATTCTGTAATAAGATTTTTGTGCAAAATATTTAAATTGGTCATTCAGGTAGAAGATACGTTTGGTAGAAAAATAATATCTACATCTACCACATCCATTCCTCCTCTTATATTTTGGATAAGGTTTTTATGGACAAAATTAAGTCTTTAAGATACAGGCACTTTAAGGAAAACTACTTTTTCCATATGTCAAATTAAGACTGTGAGGTTAAAAATAATGTCATTTTATATAGCATAGTGTTTTTATTTTATTAGTTATTTTTAAAGGAGAGGAAATGTTACTTTTATCTTTATACTCAGTTGCATTATTATGAAATTTTCTTATGGGCCTATTTAGTGGAGGAAACAGTTTTGTGACTGACCTTTGCAAAATCACCCAGCTGTACTAGACGCAGTGGTTTTGGCCCAGCCCATGACCTGCAGTATGCTTTAACCAGCTGTCTCATTGGTTAGAAAGAAATGGTCTTTCTTAAACTCTACCTTGCTCTAGCCAAAGTAGCCCAGTATTTTTGTTTTGTTTTATTTTTATTGTATATATTGACATTTCTTCTAAAATTCCCTTTTATAAAAAATTTGTGTTTTGAAAAGTAATATATATCATTTTTGTTTATTATATACAAACTTTATAGTGACTTGTCCAAAATATGTGTGTATGTGTATACATGTACATGCACATAAAGTTTACTGTTACACATGTATTATGGAGTGCCATGGCATGTCTGTTGTAGTGAGTGACATGATCCACAGGTCAAACAGCAAGAATGAGATGAGCCAGTCATTTCCCTTCTTTCAGCTTTGTCACCATGTCAGTGAGTACCTCTCATCTCTCATCCATAAGAAGTCATCATACAGGAATTCTAGCCCATGTAATGTCTTAAATATTGGTATTTTGTAATAATAGTTTAGTCGGTTTATTGTAGATTAATTTGTTAGTTTTAAGGCCTTTATTTTACCTAAGTTACAGAATTCTTATTCAGTAACTTTTATTTGAGTGGTTATTTGAGTAGTTCACTTATCCAGTGTAAAGGATTTTATTGAAGATTTAAGAATGTTGAATCATTTGTAAAATATGTAACTCCTTGTCCTGACACTGAAATTATATAGGGCTTTGGTGCCAGGGGTAGCTCTTGAATGTTTTTGATGTTATACTAATCAGGACTGAACTGAAACTTGTATTTTGAGTGCTAAGGAAATGTTAGTACTTTTTGTTTGATTATATCCATGTGCTCTTTTTGTATTTAATAATTAAATACTCATTCATAAAGTTTGATACCTCCCATCAACAACTTTTTAAAGATGCAGTAACTGGCAATTTGGGGAAATACTAAAATGAAATATTCTTAAATGGAAACTGGAGATCAGTGCTGATTTAACAAATAGATTCCTCTCCAAAGAATAAGGAGGGATTCTGTGGGGAAATTAAAGTTAAGCGTTCCCAGTGGTCAGGCTTGTTTGGTGGTAATACAAAGATTCAATAAGTGCAGAAACTCAGACTAGTGAGGGAACTGACATGAGGAAATAGTTACAGATAATGCCCTTGATGGTTTTCCTTCATGTTTACCACTTTAAATGTTGGTCTATGTATTTTGTCAGTCACCATTGTAAAATAGACCTCAATAGGAAAAAAAGTAAAGCTCAGTGTGTATGTGATCAAAAACACACCGACCATCCTTTGTGCTCTGTGATACTGTTCTTTGTAAATGAATGCCTTAGTTCTGTTATCCTTTTCATAGCTCTATATTGTTGCTTCTGACTCTGTACCTTTAAAATGTGTTTATTGGGAAACAAAATGTGTAGGTGGTTTGTAAGTGAATAATTTTATTTCTTTTTGTATTAAAATGTTGCTTTTTACTTGTTTCTATTCAGGGATATTTTTATTTACATTGTCAAATTTCTCACAAAGCAAATTTTAAACTTTGTTTACTAGTGTGCTTTTCACTTCAAAGTGATATCAGAGCTTTACTCTAAATATTGATCTGTTAATAATTTAACCTAGTAGACGATTATTGGTATTGTAATTCCATGATGAATCCTATGATTATATAAGAAGAATGTGATCCTTCAGGAAATTGGAATTCTGCCTTCTCTTTCAGTTGCAACAAATTTCTTCTCTCCAGTTTCCAAAATCAGAATTGCAGATCCTTGCTGTTGCTGAATCTGGTGCTCAGACAACATTTAGGGATGGTCAAAGACAGAAGATACATGCTTTTATCAGTTCTTACGTACCCCTTACAGCCACAGCTGGCAGTCTTTTTTGTTTCAGTGTATGCACCAATATGTTTCTAACTAGTATTATCTGAAACTTGTTTGAGGTCTAGTAGACTTTTCTTCTTCACACGTAGTGCTTCCTGTTACCTGCTTTATCAATACATTAAGATGCCGAATGTTCTGCGATTGAAGGAGGGGTCTGTGTGTGTTGTTAAAACAGCCCCCTTGTCTTCGTTTAATGGATTTTATTGATAATGATGTTTCTCGTATTTTGATTTGGGAGATTTTTTGTTTTAGTTTTGCAGTAAGTTTAAATATCTTCATCATTGCTTCATATGACATGGAAGTAGGACTGGGAAAAACACCCAGCTATTCTTCTTATACAGAAATTTTTCAAATAAACCAATGTGGAATGTTAAGACTATCAATTAGATGGATTAGGGTTGTTGTTTTATTTTTACAAATATATATTTTTTCTGAATGTGTCTAAATCCAAGAGTGGGCAAAAGATAAGTTTCTACTTTGGACTAATCAGTACAGGTTTTTGAAAGTCTGTATTACAACTAACTTGTTGAACTCATGATAAACTGCTTTTTGGCACCAATTGTAAACGTTTTTTTTCTAAAATAAAGTAAAAACTTAATCATTACTTTTACTGTGTATCTTTCAGTAGTTTGCCATAGGGATAGTTCTCTATGCAAGCCAAAACAGCACCTAAGGTAACCTTCTACAGTGCTCTTTTATTATAGTTGAAAGTTCTTCATAATTCAAGAAACAATTTTAGAGTTTAACCAGATTTAAGATGGTAATCTAATTCCCTTCTGGATTAAGTAACTGAGATTCATAGGTTTGCTATATTTTGTTATAAGACCTGATAACTTGAAATACTAATTTTCCAAAAAGGTACCTCAGAATTTTTTTTTTTACACTGTTTAAAGATTTAAGAACTGGATTTGAGTTCTTATGTCAACTCTTAAATTATGACGCTGGAACACAGCACAAACTGGACCCTTTCATTATCAATGAACAGGGAATTTAAAGCCTTGGGTGTTTCTATTTGTTTTTTAAAATGATATCTAGCGAGGAAGTATATATTATGAAAACAAAACTTTATACAAATGTTCAAAAGAATTTTAATTTCTTATTTTATGCCAAGAATGTGTTTTCATGGGAGTAAAGGGCACAAGAATAAACAGCACACTGACTAGCTGGTTAGGTTACATGGAGAAGCATATCAAGCATCTCATGAATTCCAGGATGTATAAGAGAGGCATCCTTTCTCCAGGTGACCCATTAGCCACTGCAAGAGGCTCTGGGATCACACTGCTGGTTCAGATTCTTGGTCCGTCTTGTACCTGTGTGAAGTAAGCAAAGCCACCAAACCTCTGCTCCCAAGTTATCTAGAATTTGGGGATAATGGCACCTGTCTCATTGGGTTGTGAAGTTTAATATGTATATTTTGGAACTGTGTCTGACACATACAGTTCAAATATTAGTTAACACTTGTCAGACTTGACTTCATGTAGAATTTATCTAATTGTTTTCAATAGAGAAGAATCATTAGAAATGTAAAATCCCAATATGATTAAATTTGCATAGTTACCTTCTGCAACTTCAGTTCTAACATTTTCTATAGAAATGAAAAAAAATTCTTTAAAACAAAACAAATTACAAATATTTAGGTTTAGACCTCTGAAAATCTGGTGTTTGTGCTTTTAATGAAAGTGAATAAACAGAACTTAATGTGCTTTAGGGAGACTTAGATTTGGATAGTGAATTTACAAGGAGAAATTATTTTATTTACTTGCAAACATTCCTGACTATATAGGTAAGCCCTCAGCCTCTCCCTAAGCTCATCTCTTAAAACTGAAATGGCGTTTTAATCAAGTAATGAAAAAGTGGCAGTTGTTTTCTTGTGATTTATTCTTTCAATGAATGTTCATTAAATGTCTTCTTTGTGCTCCTGAGGATACAGCAGTAAAAGACAATCATAAGTCTCAGTCCTCATGGAGTTTTTAAGCTACTGTAATTGGTGATCAGTTTTTACTTAAAATCCTCAATTGGCAAATTGTATTTCTATTTTTCTTAATTTCCCTTCTCATAAGCTTGTTGTGCAACATAAAAGCATTGCTATTAGATGTATGAGACAGGGAGGAGGATTAGTGACCAGGGTAAAATAGAAGAATCCATGAGGCTTTCTTCAGTTTGTGAAGGGATTGGTTTTCCTCTGCATGTTGACAACTGTGGCAGTACCAAAGATGGAGGGACAGGGAGATTAAATGCAGTTCAAGGTAAGGAAACAATGGACTATATCCAGACAGGACTGCTGGAGGTTGAGTTTCCACACTGTGTGTGATTAAAGATAAGCTCCCGGACTGAGATTTTGTGGGTCTGTCAACACAAGCACAAAATCCACCCCTCTGCCATGTACATGACAGTCCCTTCCCTTTACAACGAAACAATCCAACCAGTACTCAAATTTTGTTTGGGCGGATGTCCAGAGAAGCTGAATAATTTATATAAGAAACATTTCTCCGCTTATTCGAAGTTTTCATATGAGTCTTCTTACGTGACTCTGATCACTTAGTGATTCATGTAGTAATGGTTTTCTTCCATCAAAGTAGTTTAATAAAACTATAGTTAACATATATATACATATATACATATTATAGTTAACATATATATACATATATACATATTATATCACTTCTTCCTGACTATTGGAATCCAGTCAAAAATACAGGAAATTATTAGATTTTAATGACTCATACAATGGCATGTAATAGTTAAAAATTGTGGTATTGTACAACACTGAAGTAACCTGAAACTGATAAATCTGTGTTAAATTCCTTTGTCTCCTGTTTATGCTTTATTTCCACACTTGGTGAACTATCTTTACAGTTGTCAGTAACATATTCTCAAATTCTGAATGACTACCCTTCAAAATAATGAGTTTTTCTCTAAAGTCCTTCAAAATATACAGAGTATGGAGCAAGGCAGTGATTTTTGCAGGGGGAAAACAACCTCTCAGAGGACATTTTGGAAATATTTTCCCCAAAATAATGCCTCTTTACCTTGCAGAAATTCTGTTAGCCCCTTCAACCTTTCATCAAGTTTCCATCATTGTACTGATCCATAGATATTTATGAAATTGTGAGGTGTGAATCAGATGTATTATGGAGGAAACACTGAGGACTTGTAATAGGAAGTGTGATTCAAAGGAGCATTAGGAGGTAAACTGAGGTTGAGATCTGAGTAGAATCATCCAACGATTGTGTAATTATGAGCATTTAACATTTCTTACCCATCCCATTGGTTGGATCAAGAATGGGATGAGTCAGTAACTTGTCCCCCATGTCCTTTCCCAGAAGTAAAATTGGGAGTGGTAAACTGTTGATAGTGTAGTCATGTATGTACAGACTAAGGTTGTAGTTTTATGGGACTTGAGAGAAAAAGGCTAGATATTAAACAGGGTTGGCCGGCCATTCCCTGTGATGACCAAGAAAAAAACAAGGGAAATCAGCTTGACTAAGAGAGAGAGTCTTCTACTTGAAGACAACACCATTTTCATTTTTTACTTGCAAACAATTTCTTGCTCCTAGCTCAATTTAAGTTAAGAGAGATTAGTCAATGACATAAGATTGGTGCTCCATAAGAGTGAGGTAACTGAAGACAGCCTTGTATACCAACCTCTAATCCCTTTCCCCTAATATCTGCACACTGACTTTTAAATGTTAAGACTTCATAGGCAGAGCATAGATCACCTATCTAATCTTTTTGATCTGCCATTTCATTTCACATGCAAAAGTCAGAAATGAAGTGATGGCTAAGGTGACAAGAGTATTGAGACATAGAATCTAGTGTAAATATGGTCTTTAGGTGTAAAGACTGACCAAGATAGCATAATAAGAAAAAAAAGTAATTGAAGTAATTAAAAGTGTTAAAGATATTTTGCTTTAGTACAGAAGATTTATTGCTTTAGGTGGGATATGAAATCTTGAAATTTATATAGTTATTGAAAGTAAGAACAGGTCTGCTGTACTATGGAAACATTTACCTAATGAAGTAATTCTCCATCCCTCAAATACTATGGAAAAAAATACTTTTTATTTTGCAAAACCTATATAGAATTGTTAACTTTTTGTGTTAATGTTGACTATATTTTAAGTCAGGGACTCTTAACCAGTGGTGCTTCTCAGAATTACATGAGCATCGCCTAAGATGAGTTAAGATACACTCAGTGGTGTGTCCAAATGCACATAAGCCATAGAAAAGTCATTTGGTTGGTCTTAGCTGAACTTCTGCTTAAGCCCAAACATAGAGAACACACTTTCCCATTCATTTTGATGTGTACTCCAAGCTATGAGACAGGGGTTTCAATGATTACTAGAACGGGTAAAAGCGTCCCAGCCTTTAGGAGAAAGTCAGTATTTTGTGATTTCCTTCTGAGCATGCTGAGGTCAGATGAAGTACAGGAATATGACACGCTTCAGCAGCTGCAGCAGACACCTTAACCTTGCCAAGTAAGTAAACATGCAAGTGCCAAATCTCATCGGGAGAGCGGGTTTTTGTCCCTGTAAACAAGAAGCTGGTTTAAGTCCAGCTCTGATTATTTACCTCTCTCTTCATTCTCCCATCCTACCTCTAGAGGAGTGCAAATCGACTCTATTGCTGGGGACATAGGCAGTAGAAGAGCCCTCCTGAGGTGTCACACTTTCTGCCTTCATCGTCATAAATCTTTTGTATAAAAACTGAAATTTAAAATAGAAACATTCACAGTCTGCTCCTTCTACAATATCTAATATCGAATGCAAAACAGTTTATTTTTTTTTAATGACCAGGATTCCAAGTATAAATTAGCCGTTTGTGATCAAAAGCATTCTTCCTTAGGAAATTGATGACTTCAGATTGCAAAAGAAGAAAAAAAAGAGGAATAAATTCTCAGCCCCTGGTGAGTTCACACCTCTTGAAAGGGACAGGGCAAAACGCTGTGGCTTTGACCCTGATATTCAGTTTTTAATACAACCATTCCTCAACATCCTTGGAGATTAATTCCAGGACCACTTCAGATATCCGAGTTCACAGATGGTCAGATCCCTTATATGAAATGGCATAGAGTACACATCTTTCTCTATTTGTTAAATCATCTCCAGGTTTCTTAGAATTCAATGTAAATGCTGTGTAAGGAGTTATGCTGAGATTGGGAAAAAATCTGTTCGTGTTCACTACATGCACATGTTTTTAATTTTTATTTTTGGTGGGTGGGGACTGAACCCAGGTCCTCATGCATGCTAGGCAAGAGCTCTACCTCTGGACAACAATTCCAGCCTCTTACAATTTTATCTTTGCTAATCCGTGTTTGACTCCACAGATTTTGGAGCCCATGGATACAGATGGTTGACAACATACCAAGTTTAAAAGACACATAAAAAAACTACCAAAAAAAATCTTCTTATTGTACATAAGTAGAGAGAGAAATAGGCAAAGCAATTGTGACCAAATGTTTATAATATCTGTGTGCCCTTCATTGACAATACTTATGCACCCTATCCTAGAGTCACCAACCAATGTTCATGCAACTTTTATGTAGGTTTGAAAAGAGTCAAAAATGTTGAGAGGGGAAAAAAGGAAATAGTAAACAGGGATGTAAATTCTTTTTTGTTGTGGCAATTTTTGAATGTATTCCCAGAGATTTTTTTTTACAAATATCAAATGTGTTGAAGATATACATGTGGCTTTGGATAAAATATAATATAGCAGCAGTGGGCATGAATTTGTAAAAGTACAGTATCTCAAATAACTTAGATGCAAAAAAAGCTTTATATGAAATAAAAACCTTGATAGTAAAGTTGGTACAAAATTGGCTCATTGAGACCTAAGAGTGTTTTACTATTTATATTAAAAATAATTATATTCAGAATATATGAGCATAGATTGAAAATGTCATACCTTTCATTCAACTTGGAAAATAATATGTAAAGAAACACTTTATTTTTTCAGGCAAATATTTAAGTAATGTCTGACTACTATATTGCTTAGTATAAATCAGTATCATTAATCTTAATAAAAAAAAATCCAGTTTGAGTCACAAATCAACTTCTCTCTGAAATGTTCACTGACTTCTAGAGATGTTAATTTCTCCCTTTGTCTTGGTCTCACAGGATATTGTGTAAATTTATGTTTGATGTTTAATATACATAATGTACTGATGAATTAAATTATTTATGTATTTAATGAAAATCTAATTAAAATTTTAATAGTTGAAGCTGGGTTGCCTGGGCTCAATGTTCAATGAGGGTTTGCATGAAAGAATGACTAAATCAATAAATAAATGGATAGATGAGTTAGAATTTTCAAAAAAAGAAAGTTATACATACACAAATCATACTTCCTACAAAAAATATATTCAAATAGAGGCTGCTGTCTTTATTGGCAGTAACTTAGGAATGACTTCTTACACATACACACAAGTTTTAAAAAGTTTTACTTTTTCCACTTGTCAATTATAACAAGGCAACATTTCCACTATATGTTTACATGAAAGCAGAAAACAAAAATGTCAACTTACAACAAAGGCACCTGCACACCCATTTTTATTGCAACATTATTCATAATAGCTAAGCTATGGGAATAGCCAAGAGCCCCACTACTGATGAATGGATAAGAAAATGTGGTATTTATGTACAATGGAATTTTACTCTGCCACAAGGAAAAATGAAATTTTGTCATTTGCAGGTAAATGGATGGAAGCGGAGAACATCACCTTAAGTGAAGTTTGCCTGGCTCAGAAGACCAAAAATGTATTTAAAGAGACAGATAAATAAATAAGTGTAGCATATCATTGATGTACAATTACAATAAGATACATAATGCAAAGTCTGGTTCTCAAAAAAGGAAAATGGATGTGAAGACTGGAAGCCCACAAGGATGGACCAAAGCCCATGTTAATTCTTGTTGCCTGACACTGGTAATAAGAACATCCTTCCAAGGTTTTCTCAATGGTCTGAACACAAATACAAGTCTCAGGAGACAGAGAACCACAAGAAGAGCTTAGGGGAAACTGAAGTACTTTCAGGTCCAGACAGTGCTCCATGCCAATGAGGTGAGTCAGGAATCAACAATGTGTATGAACTAGAAATATCTGAAGCTTTGCTTCTGCTTCCCAAATTTCAGTTCAGGTTCTTCTCTTCTGCTGCCCTTCTCAAGAAACCTGCAGTTCGGGATTTCTAAGTGTTATCCCTAGCCAGGTTAACAAGTTATAGAGCTACACGTACTTACCTGCTGTGACTGGCACCCACATGGTGCCACAGTCGTAAACCATATTTAATCACCTAGTAAAGAGAGTACTATTTAACATGATACTATTATTCTTCATACAACATGGTAACTTTTTTCCTGAATGAAGCACCTAAGTTTCCTTTTTAGTCTTTGGGAGATGTTCATTCTTTTGATGCTAGTTCATATACCTCATTTTTAATTCTTTAACTTATATGTTCACACATACAGTTAACTGCTATTAACACAGCTGATATTATTTCATAAGGGAATAAGAGGCTAGAAATCCAAACATTTATAATGCATATAACATGTGTGGGTATGCATCTAGCTATCTGTCTTCTGTCTAAATACCTATTCATTTCAAAACTCATAACTATTATACTTCTTGCCCTTCTATCTACCACTGCTCATGTGAGTGTAACTGGCATGTTACAGTTCATTCTCTTTGCCTTGCATAGCCCCTGCATAGCCCCCATATATTCACCATTCCTTTCCTTTTGGGGTGATATCAATCCTTCCTGAAAGTTTCTACTTGAATTGGGTTGTGTATTTTTCTATTGACTCTATTCACAGAGTACTTAAGACTCACTAATCAGCATCCTCGAGGACACCCTGCATTCCAGACTCACTCTTCATTCCATTATGTAGAAGCCACCAATTTCTTTTTGGTAGTCTATAACAAACACCTCAGCCAGTAACCCCTTCTTTGCTTGTTGCTTCAGTGGCACAGGAAGCCAAAATAACCAGGTGGCCCTGATGAAAACATTTCCCTCTTTAGAATAACTCTTCCAAACCAGCATAGGCTAAGGCAACAGGGACAGGAAGGAAAAATTTTGCTTGTGGATTACTTAGGAATAACAATGAAAGAAATCTTCTTTCATTTTTACCTTCTAATTCTCAGGCTCATGAATCCTTACTATGAAAGAATCATCCCTTTATACAGTGCCCTAGAGCATTTTGTCCTAGTCCTACAAGGAGATGCCACCCAGACTCACAGAGTCTAGTCTAGTCTGGAACTAACTGAGTCTTCTAAATGTCAGGTCTCTGTTTTGCCAAGCCAGCTCCTTCAGGACGATGGGTAACATGGTAAGATTAATGAATTGCATGGCAGGCTAACTACTATATTGCATTAGAGGTGAAATGAGTTCCATAGTCAGAAATGATGTTTGATAAATCATTCAATAAGCCTAAAATGATTATTTTGGCAGAAGTACCGCAGACAGGAAAGATGACACCATTTTTAAAGCCTCTATTCCAGTTTTTTGTTTTAAGTGCTGCTCTTTCTATAATAGAAATGCTTCAACATAATCTGCCTGGGTTCAGGTCACTGGTTACTCCCCTAGTGAATGGTGTTTTATTGAAAAATTATTTTCTATTAACTGATAAAACTTGGCAATAGCTATAGGCGGAATGGCTTTGGTGAAAGAAAGTTCATGAATGAATGCATAACACTCTGTTATAGCTTGGATCTGGATTGTCTTCCAAAGACTAGTGTTTGAATGCTTTGGTCCTCAACTTGTGGTGTTATTGGGAGGTGATAGCAATTTTAGAAAATGGAGCCATGTTGGAGGATTGGAGGAAGTAGGTCACTGGGTCACTGGGCAGTTGGCCTTTGACACACTCTCTCTCTCTCTCTCTCTCTCTCTCTCTCTCTCTCTCTCTCTCTCTCTCTCTTTCTCTCTCTCGATTTCTTCTTCTTCTTCTTCTTCTTCTTCTTCTTCTTCTTCTTCTTCTTCTTCTTCCTCTTCTTCTTCCTCTTCCTCTTCTTCCTCCTCATCCTTCTCTCTTTATTATGTGATATGAGTAACTTTGCTTATCACTCCATCTCAGCCCTAAGGAGCCAGCTGACTGTTGACTGAAACTTTTAAATTCATGAATCAAAATAAATATATTTTTCTTTTTAAATTTCTCCTGTTGGTATTTTGTCAGTGATGAAAAGCTAACACATCCCATCCCTGCTACCTTGTTTTGTTAATGAAACCACTGACTAAAGATTGGAATGACTCAGAACAAGACTTTTATCTTTATAATGGGCTACCTTATTGTGTTTCTTTGCTAATATTTTCCTGTCTGATATCCTTTTATGAGCATTCTAATGAAACAAATACTTTCCACTTTTTGAATATTAGAGGAGTCTGATTTCATTCCTTTTCTGCAGACCTTCTTTTGCAGCCATCTTATCTTGCTTGGACATATTATTGTAACTACTGCAGATGTTCATGATTCATAGTAGTTGTGAACCTCTAGCCATCTCTCCTTACCAGCAAAATAAACAACACAATGCACTGCTTAAAATTCTGCCCTGTAGAGAGACTTCCCTTTATTTCTCTCCAAAGGACCATTGCAGACTGAGCTATAATGCTGCAGTTACTCACATTTGGGTGGTATCTGTGTGTTGTACATAACCATCTTTAAACCCAAGTTCATCCTTTGCATAACTCTCATAGAGCCTTCCCCATGATGCTATGCTGGAAAGAAAGATAATGTAGCATAATTGGGTGTCAAAGGCATCTACAGTTCTTCCTCATTCAACTTACTGGTTCCCTCAAGGTTTTCTCAAGTCCAGTTCCATACATACTACTTCCTATAGCACCCCATTGTCTATAGGACAAAGGCTCAGCCCACATGGCAAATTGGTGGCCCAAGGTAAAGCTGTCAGCTACAAATGCCCAGGAGCAAGCTAACAGTTGTTTCGCCAAAGATGAATAGTTATCTACAGAGAGAGATAAAGCTTTGTTCCAAAATCTCTAGCATTTACACTACTAGTCACTGATCAACTGATCAACTTGCCAAAAGCTTCAAAATCATGCTGTACACCACTTAAATACCATTACTTCTTCTGGATCATGTAGCCCAAGCACTGTTGTATTCTTTTGATCTGAGCCTCACTCAAAGCTGGTCACTGAGGGCTACTTGAGACATGGGTAGTAGTAGTGTGCCCAAATGAAGTAAATATTGATTCTAATTCCTAAGTAAATTTATTTGATATTCCCACAACTGTCCTTCAATAGGGGCCAGATGCTCCAATTGGCCTTCTGCCTGGGTACTTTCATATGTCCCAGACCACTGGACCATTTCATCAAGATGAAATACTTAACAGATTTTTATGGAGTTATTTTTCATTCTCTTAAACACAGTGTCTAGGGCAGTTTCTACTTCCTGTTTACAAGTTGCAGTCTGTGCTATGAGTTGTGTTCTCCCTTCATTCATATGTTAAAATCTTAATCTCCAATACCTCAGAATGTGTCTATGTTTGCACAAAGGACCTTTAATGAGGTAATTAATTTAAAACAAAATCATCATATATAACTAGCGTCTTTGTATCAGAGGAAATCTGGACTGAGACATTTATGGACGGAGCACCATTTGGAAGACCCAAGAAGAAGGCAGCATCCACAAGCCAAGCAGAGAGGTTCACAAGGAAGCAGATATGCTAATATCTGCTTGATCTCAGACTTCTAGCCTCCAGAATTATTTCTTTCTTTTTCTTTTCTTGTTTTTTTTTAATTTCTTTTGTTTTTAGCTTCCAGAATTTTGAGAAAATAAATTTCTGTTAAGTTTCCCAGTCTGTGATACTTCGATATGGAAAACCTAGAAAACTGATCTAATTATAATAATATCATCAATATGTGATATCTTACAGAGATAGGTATACGACTGAAGAATCAATACATTCCTGAAGCCATAACCAGATGCAGTGGGTTCTCATCTTGGTGAGCACAAAGTCAAAGCAAGAATTGCCAAGAGATAAGAATTTTAGGAACATTTATTACCTACAGAGGGTACGATCGTGAGAATTATTTTCACAGAGCTTCCATCCTTGAACAAAGAAGCATGGGGTTTTTATTAGATGATAGGAATGGGGCAGGCACATTCCTGAGCTGAACTCAGGATGTACATATGAGCATGCTCAATTTAAGATCATGGCTCAAGAAGGAAAGATGGTAGACAGGAGCACTTCTGTACATGCTTACCTTTTTTGGTAAAGATGGAAGACAGGAGCACTTTTTGGCATGCCTAGCTTCTTTCCTCAAATAGGTTTTAGCTGTAACCAAAAAAAAAGAAAACTTTGAAGACTTGTCCTTGCTCCTAAGGACAACTGCCTCACTTGTCTTCTAACAAAGGAAAACAGTGAAAACATTTTGCTGGATCTACAGTTTAAAGGAAATATTTATTATGTTCCTTACTAAGAAGAGTGATCTTAAGTTTTTATTTAAATATCCACATTAATTTTATTCTTAGTGAATCAACAAGTCTATGAAGCAAAGTAGATTAATCATTATTTAGTGGACAAAAACCAATTCCATGGTAGCAACATGACAGATGTCTGATTCCACCCTTCCCATATGGAGTTTATGCTGTGTAGAAGAAACCCACAAAAACTAATCATGGTGCTGTGTCCAGCTCCCTCCTGAAGAAAGGGAGAAGACTTCCCATTTCCTGAGGAGGATCCAGAGTTCTCATTCTAATCTTCTTTTTGCAAATACATTTCTCCAGGAAAGTATAGCAGCCTTCTTTAGAGATCAGCAACCCAGGGGTGTCTCTAGGCCCAGACTCATAACTGCTTGAAATGAAGTTGAACATCTCCAGGAGGTAGAGTTCTCTGGTTCCCTATTTAACAAGTAAAAAAATTACTTTCCAAGACTTGCTTTTAATCCAGATCCCAAGTTTTGGTTCAGTTTGCTCAGAAAGTCCTCACAGTACAGAAACAGCATCAAAATATTTTCTCTAACATTCCACAAGGGGTCAACAAACTTTTTTTTTTAAAGAACTGGGCAATAAGTAATTTAGTCTTTGAAGACCACATATGGATTTTGTCCATATTCTTTAACTCTTAAAAATGTAAAAATCCTTTCTTAGCCCAAGGTCTCTTCAAAAAACAGACTCAAAACTGGATTCTGCTTAGAAATTTTCCTGACAGAGAGATTAAAAAGTATTTACCAGATATCATAACTATATACCAGATACAAGGAGAAATGTTAATTAGCTCCAGCAAACAAACTACATCTGGAATAGCAGCTGTAGTCACAACCTGATTAAATTTTTCAGTATTCTGCTTTAATCTCCAGTGTGCATCTTTTTTCTATGATGGCAAAATACTGAGTGGAAGAGAATCATAACTTTGCATTTCTCAGGTTCTGGTGATGGTGGCATATCTGCAGTTTTCCCCAGAAATATTATACTGCTTTGACTGTCTATTTTTTAAAGGTAGTTCCAGTAACTTCCACCTTGTTCCCTGTCATAGCTTTAAATCCTTGGCCAGGTAACCTGGAAATTCTGAAAGCTGGCATACATCTACTCAAATTATCCATAATGGCACCAGGAAAATAGTCAAAGTGTGAATCCCTGTAAGATAGGCTTGAGTCAAGACTCCATGGACCTCGGTAAATTCTTACTCTACTGGTGATGACAGAAAGGATTGTCAGTTTACAGCCAGTGTCTGTAAATCCTCCATATGTGATTATTTCCCTACCCAAATCTGTCACCATGGTAGAGGACAAAGCGAATGGTTTACAGGTATAAGTGATTCCTTTTTGCTATGTAGCAGTGTCCTCAATGTGACCTGACCTCTTCATTGGAGTTCTTTCACTTGGCTCCCACCGCCCTAGGTTCTCATTGTCCCTATTGGTTAAAGAATTCTTTTTTAATTTCTGGCTTATGGAGAATGGAGGCCACATGAATTGTCAAAGATGATGGAACTCCCCTTATGAATTTATTTTTCAGGGTTGTGTGGAGAGATATGTCTCCTAGGCTTGTCTCCTTATGAGATAAACCCACACTAACATTCAAACTTTCTAATGTTTATACACCTTTCCTTTGAACAGTTATATTGAAATAAAATTAGTATACCAAAAAAGTTCACTCTTTTAGATTTTATAACAGTGCTGTTGATATCTGTGTACACATTGACTTAGTTATGAATCTATAATCACTATTCAATTTTAGGATATTTTCATCACACCAAAAAGAACCCTGTATCCATTCCTCCCCAGCCACCACACCAAGACAATCACTAACCTACATTCTGTGTAGAGGTTCCAATTTCTTGTTTATTCATATGTGCATACATTGTTTGGGCTATTTCTCCCCTCTAACCCCCCTCCCCGGCCCCCCTCATTTTCAGGCAGAATCTGTTTTGCCCTTATCTCTAATTTTGTTGAAGAGAGAGCATAAACAATAATAAGAAAAACAAAGCATTTTTGCTAGTTGAGATAAGAATAGCTATACAGGAAGATTCCTAGCATTGCTTCCATGTATAAATGTGTTACATTATAAGTTGATTCATCTCTAACAGTTAGAGATGAATCAATTTCTTTAAGTTATTGTCAACACTTGTTATCATTTTAATTTTTTCTCTTAGCTATCTTCTAGGATATGATTTCATATCTCATTTCCTTAGGGATAAATGATACTGAGTGTCTTCATGTGTCTATTGACTCCTTGTATATTTTCATTAGATAAATATCTATTTATATCCTTTGCCCATTCCAAAAAATGTTTATGTGTCTTAATTATTGGGTTTTACTAATTATGTATGTGTTCAAATACAAGCCCCTTGGTTTTAGTGTAAATTGACAATATAATGCTGTTCGTTCAGTTGATATTTCATATTTTCATGGTTCACAGTTTATCACAGTCAGAGATATACTAGTTATTAAACGAAGACCAGCCTTCTTACAAAGTGGAAGAACTGTTTGTACTGGCAAAGAAGGCTCAGTAGGATTTCAGTATTTGAACAACCCAGTTTGATTAAAATCTATTCACATGTTCCAAAGCCAATTTTCAGGATTTCATTCACTTACAGTTGATATTTCAACCTCAAGTTGAGGATTTATTTTGTGTTCTAATTCAACCATGTGCAAGATAACACATTGGTTTGCATTTTAGGAATCTCAGTTCTGTGGCTACAGAAAGATTTCTTTCAGGTCAGACACAAAAGCTTTTCGGTCCTTTATGCAAACACCGAGCAGAATATTTTAAGAACCTAAGCTCATCATTTTCTTTACTCAAGTTCTCCACCACTATTGGAGACAACAAATACTGCCATATGCTCCTTATTTTAACCAAAATACGTAAGATTTCAAAAAGTTGGTCATCTGGAGACTTCCTGCTATAGATATTTGATTACACATTTCTAAATGGTTGTTGTCCTGTAGGCAATGGGCTAATAATGCCCTGTTTCTTTAGGAGTCGGGTCAGAGAACCAATTCTAGAAAACCCAGAACCAACGTTTATGTAACCTGGCCTTAACATTCTGTACCTCTGGAATCACTTGTTAGTACCAAATTCTGTATCAGAAGGGTTAGATCAGAGAAGCAAAAACAGAAGATATAAACATATACACTTGTATGTAAATGTGTATTTACCAATATACATGAGCAGGTATGGATTTGTTACAGCAGTTAGTTTGAGCTGGGCAAGCAGTGGGGCTCCAAGACTGTGGTCTTCACATCAACTCTCCTGAGGCTGAAACCGGTCATTACTGTGGCTCACATGGTAGACAGTTTGGAAGGGGACATGCATATAAGTTGATGGAACCCACAAGCAAAGTCCATGAGGACTGTTTTCTTGTGATGACCTTGTAGTGTGTCATGCAGAAACTATGACCCTTCATTGAGAAATTGACCTCAAACCATGGAAGCAGCATATGAGACTTCTTCCACAGGCTCATTGTTAAATGCTATCCCTCCCCACACCCCCACTCCCAGCTGGTGCTTCTATTTTGGGACGTTCTGGAAACTCTAGGCTGTAGGACCCAACTGAAGGAAGAAGGTCACTGGGGGAGGCACCTTGGGGGTTTCTTTTTCTGGCTCCTTCTTGCCTTGCTCTCTGCTTCTTATTTGCCATGTGGTAAACAGTTCTCCTCCACCAGGCTCTTCTACTCAACTGCATAGAGCCACACCTGCATGGACTGAATTTGAAACCAAGAGCCAAAACAAATCTTTCTCCCTTTAAGGTGCTTATGTCAGCATTTTGTAACATCAATGCAAACACTAACTAATTGATACCAGAGAAGGAGGGTCATTGCTGTGATTACCTGACAGTACAGTTTTAAAGCATTAGGAACTGGTTTGTGGGAGGAATTTGGAAGGATTTGGAGAAGCAGGCTAGAAAAACTTAAATACTGTATGTAAGCAGAGCTTAATAAGAAATTCTGGTGGGAGCTCAGACTAGTATACCTTCAGGAATGTGGACAGTAGAAGACAGACTCATGAGGTTTCAGATGGAAATGAGGACTCTTGGGAATTGTACTAGAGGCTATGTTATATTCTGTTAAGGAATTTGTCTACATTTGTCTTATTCTTGAGTGAGTCACCTATTATTGTGTATAAATTTTCTTCATGGTACATTAATTCCTTGGGTTTTTAATATTTTACTGTCAACTTATATTTGATAATTTATCCTTTATTAAATTTTGTATCCCTGGCCTGTAGAACTGTCTTTATAAGAAGCTTTTAAAGTTTATTTTTATAAGGTTTTAATGAATTCATGTGTAGAGAAGTGTTTTTAAATTAATTTCAAGGTTTATGATTCACACATTTTGTCAATAAATATTCTTAGTTGCTAACAGAGACCAATGGTGTTAGTCATTTTTCTTATTACTGTGACAAAATACCTAAGAGAAACAACCTAAGGCAGAAAGAATATATTTTGACCCACGGTTTCAGAGGTTTCAGTCCATAGTCCCTGACTCTATTGACTCTGGGTCATTGGTGAGGCAAACTCTCATGGTAGTGGAGTAATGTAGAGAAGAAGGATGTTCAACTAAAAGTGGACAGGAAGCGAGGGGCAAGGAAGGGGCCAGGTAACACCTTCAAAGTCACACCCCTAGTGGCCTACTTCCTCCAACTAGACCATACCTGCTAAAGTTTCCAGAATAATGCCACCAGTTGGAGACCAAGTGTTCAACAAATAAGTCTGTGCCAGACATTTCATGTTCAAATGATAAAAATGTCTCTTGTGACTAAAGAGATAAATGAAATGAGAAAACATGCTAGGGACATGATTTATTAAAACACTATCCACTGCTTACCTGAAATGAACATTTAGCTGGCCATCCTGTAATGCTTCTGGTGGCCGTTGTCAGGCACACAGGTCTGAATACTCTGCTGCTTTGACTCTCCCTTTGACAAGTCTATTTACAAATGCTAAGTCACCAATGCAGCCCCAAGGTCCCTATGTCTACTATTGCAGTCAGAGATTTAAGCTGATACCTATTTTATTCATCTCATCTCCCCCACTGGGATGTTTTATGTCATTTAATTACTATATTTGTATTTTCATATTTGTATAATTCAAATTTTTATTATTAAATTTATTTTAAATGGCTATAGGAAACATTCAACTGTTTGTATTAATGTGGTACCATGATATTTCAAAATGTATTATATAACAATTAAATCAGATTATATAGGTATTTATAATTTATCATTTCTTTATGGGGGAAAACATTAAAAATTCTTTCATCTAGCTTTTCAAAATGTGCAGTACATTGTTGTTATCTATACCTACCCTACTGTGTAATAACACACCAGATCTTTTTTCTCATATGTAACTATAACTTAATACCTGCTGGTTCAGCCTTTCCTCCCCCCTCCCCCCGCCTCTTCAGCCTCCCCATTATTCATTTTGAAGTTATGTATTATTCCATCCATATTAATGAATTTGTGCTTATCCATTTGTAAGTCATATTGAACAATGAAAAGAAACATAGTTCGCTCTTAACCTGCAAAAGAGTTAGGATGTTCTAGTCAACACCAAAGTCCCTTGTCCTCCCAGGAGAACTCCACCTGCCTTCCCCACATGACACCACATCCTTCACTTCCTTTGAAAATTATTCATCATCTGTGTGTATTAGTTCTGTAGTAGCTTATGTGGAAAGGTCTGGGCATCCTAGTAGGTAAATGTGGGAATGATAGAGAAGGCAGGTGTAGCCAGTAGAAGGTTCATGCTGAGGCTCAATCACAGAGGGTGACAGGCTGGTTCTGCACCGGGACATGACTTAGAACCCACAAATTGGAAGTGTCCAGCTTGAGGAGGGAAGGAGTCAGGATAGCTGTATGCTAGCACTTTGTGGTGAGGAGGGCATGCAGTAATTCCTTGGCACTTCTAGTCTGGCATGGCTTCCTATGGTTCTGGGTGGGGAGAACAAACCCTTCTGCACAGATGGGAAGATGTGGGCAGTTGGAACTTGGCTGAAGGAGGAGTACCCTGGAAAGATGAGAGAACTTCTTTGGAAGGATCTTGAAGTACAAAGGACAAAGTTTATTTGTCCTCAGATAACAATATGGTATAATTTTAAGAGGATAAAATTTGAAATTTTTGAGTCAAGACTGTATTACTTATTGCAAAAAATTTTGGCTAACCTATTTTGAGTGTGTATTCTTTCTCTTATGCAATGTGAGATTATTAATTAGACATACATATTTGGGTTATTATGAGCATTAATCTTAGTGGTCTATGAATAGCATACTATTCATATGTCTTAGAGTTCCCCTCATGTGTTTTCTCTTCTTATTTTTACAAAAGTGGACATGTCTTGTGATTACCTATTTCCCTAAAACTAGGCTCTAGCCAATGGGACATGAGGGAAAAGGACTTGGGCCATTTCCTGGCTTCATACATACTATCCTCCTATGTCATATGCTTTTCCAGCTGGCCCTGGAAGGGAAATAATCCTTAAGGAGAACTGGAAAAAGGAAGGCAGCAGATTTTTTTTATTGTAGGCTCGGAAAATATGGTATAAAAATGGGCCACACTACTGGGATTACACTAGGAGTAACTTTAGTTGAGCAAGAAACAACCTACTATTTGTTTCTTCAACATTGTATAGCTGGGGACTAATTGTCACAGTAGCTTGCATTAGTCCAAATCAAACACTATTCACTGTTTTACAGTTTATAACTGGAGAGAAGATTTTTGTGCCAAAACCTATGGTATTTTATTACTGATTTAATTCATTAAATTTAAATATAATGAGTCACGAGATGTTTATTGCATATCTACTTTGTGTATTCTTAAAGTTGTAAATAGATTATCTTCAAAATAAAGGATTATTACTTTTAGTATACAAAATTAAATATAAAAAGAATATATAATATTAGTGGCACACAGGAGGAATGATTATGTGTATGTCTCAATTGTTCATTGTAATTTGCTTCTCAGCTCCAGAAGTGCAGAATATATTCTGAGGAAAAGACATTGATGTGTTCTGAAATCCACCTTCTCCACATGTGTCCCTAAATCAGCCATGGCAATCCCATTTCTCTTGCCAACAACTGATTTAGAAATAGAATCTGGACATATTTTCTATCATCTCTCCCTGAAGGCACTCATCCTCAGATCAAATGAGACACAGGAATATATTCTGTTGCAGTCTGCTACCTGCTGTAAGGTAGGTTTGCGATGACTGGGACAATGGCATCTGTCTTATAACTACTAGACACTAAGCTAAGGGCAAGTACAGATGGATGAAGACGACCCAGGGTCTTGACGACAGGTTTATACTGAAGCTATTGCCTCATCAAACCTGAAAGTGCTCTTCAGGACTCCTCGTTTTGTGATGAATCACATTTTTCTCCTCTGAAAGCAGCTTGGGATGTGGTTTCCTGTTATGAGCAGTTGTATGTGTCTCAAATTCTCCAGTGTCTTTATCAGGTTTATGAAGAATATTCAAAAACAAATAAAACCCAGACAACTTACCCTAAAATTTCCCAAACTGTTTGTCACTTAACCTCTATTTGCAAAGTAATGTATTAAAACATAGAAGAGGGGAACATTCTTCAAGCATTGAATGTTTAAGTAAATACAATTTTTATATAGCTATTCCTTAAAGTAATGAGGAATGGGGGTGGAGTAAAGAAATTTTTTTGCAGGATGAAGGTACAAGCAATCACTGTCATATTGATCTTTCGAGATACTCAGCTGTGTGTTCATGGATCTGTTTCTGTTTCAGGAGGCTCTAAGATTTACTGACAAGCTTCGAATCCTTAAAAACTAAGTCAAACCTAGTATTCCTCTTAATTTCCATATGAAAAACTGAAAGTCACTTTTAAGGCAAAAACCCAGTATCCCACATACTTATTAAATGTCTGCCATTATTTTTTCCCTCTTAGATCTTTCCAAAGTTAGCTTTTATAAAATCAGCTCCTGTTTGGGTCTCAGTGGGACAAAGAGACTGAAAATGTAGTAGTTGTGGTTGTGAGTGTGTGTTTCTCATTGCTGTCCTCGTTTCTATTAACTGGCTACAATTATTTTGTACACATAGAGATAGATACTGTAAATTATTCAATAAATAATTTCCCAACAGTTTTCAGTATATTTAACAGAATATAAAGTTATTTGATTTTTAATACACTAAAAAGAATTATATTTGAAAGTATAGGCAAATGATGTCAGGATTTGTATTCCTGTGCCCTTTGAGTGAAACAGAGACAATATATAGCCAGGATCTAGAACCAGAGTAATAAGAAATGAGTTATCATAAATTAGAGTCTGATTAGGATTAGTATGGATGTGTACACTTTGAAAACTCATTTAAAATGCCTGTGAATAAGGAACAAGTTCAGGTACAAAGAAGGAAGGACATGGGAGGGTAAAGGAAATCGAAGTTTCCTGTTTATAGACTGAACTGGATGGATCATAGAACCCTGAGGATCTGAAGCTTTATTGCCTTCATCTAACTCAGGCCCAAGAGTTAGCCCCTATCATAACTAGCACAGCAATTATCCTAGCAGTCACTAACGCACATACCTGTCTTGTGCCTATGTGGATGTCCTGGTAAAGTTTTTCACAACTAAACTCCATTTTTTAGAACATCATTAGGTTGAGAGCAAAATCCCTGCCTGCAAATAAGCATATTCCCCCATTGTTAATCTCAACCACAGAAATGCCTTGATCGTGATCTATGAATCTACAATGACATATCCTTATAACCCAAAACCACAGTTTACATCAGGGTTCACTCTTTGTTGCACATTGTGTGGATTTGGACAAGTGTATAGGGGCATGTAGGGACCACTGCAGAATTGTACAGAATAGTCTCACTGCCCTAAAACTTCTCTGTGCTCTGCCTGTCCTTCCTTCTCTACTTCCATCCCCTGGCAACCACTGATATTTCCACTGTTTCCATAGTTTAGCCCTTCCAGAATGTCATATACTTGACATCATAAGGTATGTAGCCTTTTTTATTGGTTTCTTTTACTTAGTAATATGCATTTCAATCTCCCCCATGTCAATTATAGCTTCAAAGTTCATTTCTTCTTAGTGCCTAATAAAAACTCATTGTCTGAATGTATTTCAGTTTATCTGTTTATCTATTGAAGACATGTTGGTTGCTTCCAAATTTTGACAACCTTGAATTGGAATGTTATGAACTATTAGGGGCAGGTTTTTGTGTAGATATGTTTTGAACTTATATTTATGCAATACCATGGAGAATGATTCCTGAACCTTATCATAAGAGTTTGTCTGATTTTGTAAGAAACAACCAAACTGTGTTGCAGATTTTCTTTACCATTTTGCATTGTTTCTAGTTATGAATAAGGGTTCCTATGGTTCTATATCCTCACCAGCATTTGGTTGTCCCTGTTCCTCATTCTACATTCTGGTAGGTGAATAGCTGTTGTTGCTTTAATTTGCAGTCCCTAATGACACATGATATGGGTATGATAGCTTACTTGCTATCTGCATATCACCTTTGATGAGGTATCTGTTCATACTTTTAAGCTAGGTTTTTATTTTCTTATTGGATACCCAGTCCTGTATCAGATACCTGTTTTAAGAATATCCTCCTAAGTCTGTAGCTTGTTTTATTATCTATTGACAATGTCTCCGGGAAAGCGGAAGTAATGAAGTCCAGTGTACCAATTCTTTCCCTCCTGTGTTGTGCCTGCTTTGGTGTTATAGCTGAAAAGTCATTCTCAAACTTAAGGTCCTTGAGAATTTCTCTAATCTTTTGGGAGTTTCACATTTTGCATTTTACAGCTGTCCTACAATATATTTTGTGTTAATTTTTTTAGACATCTAACCTGATAAAATTTTACAGAATTTTAAAAAATGGTATTACATGGAATTTTTACAGATGACTAAGTAGTTTATTTAACATTAAGAAACTTTTTGAAGAAGATGTGCTACAAAAATAGGAAATAAAAGTTTAGTGTTCAGTTAATCATGAAGAAAAAGTCAAGATGCCAAATACCTGTTTATTTACGTCAATTAGTTATCCACTCTGGATTGATCATTTTGGTTCACTCCTCCTAAAACTAGTTCTTTAAAAGGGATTTAGCAAACTTAGAAAATGAACTAGAACAATTGTTTTTTGATAAAATCAATAATTGGTAAAAATTCTTCTTTTCTCTTAAAAAAGAGTATTCTCTTAAAAATACTCTTAAAAAGAGTATTTTTATGCCCCAGTTTGAAGATGAGGAAACATGCAATCAGAGCGTATAACATACTTCCCAATGTCTCACAAGAACGTGAGGCCCACGATTTCCCACAGCTTCCCTTTCCCTTCAGTGTAGCAGGCACTTGGTGTTGTCTTTGGCAGATCTTTTTCAAATTCTCTTGTTTCCTCTCTTTGGTAACTCCTACTCCTACTTGGTTTCAGTTTTTCCTATTATTTTTCTCTCCAATGTATGTATTCTAAATCACTACTTAATTCCCATCACATAGTATGTTTTTGTTTGTTCATTTACATCTTCCAATGCTTTGTTCCAAAAAGAAACTCTTAACAAATAACACACATGCCTTAATGACTTTCAGAGATAATGAAATGGCACATTAGATCTAGCAAGTTAAATTTATTTATTAATCTATTTCTGATTTAACAAGTAAGAGAAAGAGGGAAATCACTTATAATCAAATTTTACTCACCCAGGTGTATGAGATCCACTGTACCATGCAGAATGCAATGCAATTACTCTATATGATTTTAGGCTCACAAAGCTTGCAATCTAGTCTACATAGAAAGAAAAACAGGACACAATATGTCATTCAGCTACTAAGTAATATGTTTAGACTCAGAGTGTAAAAGTGGCATGTGGAAGTTTAGTAACAATATTTTCCTCGAATTATTTCATTTTGAAATAATTATTAACTTGAAAAAAGTATAATTATCACATATATTTATAAATGAGGAAACTGAGGTTAAGTGAAATACATAATGTTTCTGGAACTATATAGGAGTAGCAAACAGGTAAGCCAGGACTCAAACCCAAGCCTTCCTCTGTTTTTCATTTCACATTCAGGTGATTGCAATAGTAGAGGTAGGTTTATAAAAGTGAGTATTTCTTATGTTAGATATTAAATAATTTCAGGTACTTAAAGATCATTGACAAAAGGAAAGAAAAACAAGAAAACAGAATAGAATTAAGGCAGATGATGGGTCCCCATGTTGTTAATAGTGAGTTAGTGTGCAGTCTGCATGGCTCATGATTGAGATTAGCGGTGAATAATATTGTGTTGTACAAATTGTGTCCCTTATGCCTTGGAATTCATGAGATATATTGATATGTAAAATGGATGTAGATATAAGCAAATGATGCTGAAAGAGCTAAAGGCATCATGCTTCATAACTAATGTATTTCTGAAGTGGTGTTCTTATAAGGATCCCTGTTATGTCTAATGTACTCTTTATATCCGTAGCTTTTATCCTTTCTTTAGTTGAAGATGAAATATGATTATCTCAAGAGACCCGAAGTCCATGATGTGATAAAGAAGAAGAAATAAAGTAGCATATAACCTCAACAGTCGTCAGTGGGTCAGTGATTTGTTGACAAATCTGATTCAGCAGAAAGTTTGCTTTAGAAATTGAGGACTGGAGACAGTGCCACAGTTCCTCATGAGGAAAAATAAATCTAAATTATAGGAAAGTAATGGTAATTTAATTCACAGGGTACTATTTATTCCAAAGTTTCTACCTGGTTGAAATATTAAAACTCTCTAACATTGGATAAAGACATCTACTGGATCCCTATTTCTGTTCCTTAGAGATGCACAGAGTAACCAAGGTGGGTAGGAAACATGGCTGCTCAGCAAAAGTATGCCAGTTGAGAAAATGGAAATTATTGTAAAGCATTCAGGAAATCTAAATGCTTAATAATGAGTAAAGCTGGCCAGAAGAGTAACATGATCAGTTATGTAATTCAGAATGGTTCTCTTTTTTTTGTTGTTTTTGATGGTATTGGGGATTGAACACAGGGTTTTTTACTTGCTAGGCAGATGCTCTACCACTAGAGCCATGGGTCCAGTCCTTTTTGCTTTGTTTATTTTTGAGGTATTGTCTCAGTTTATCAGAGAGAGAGAGAGAGAGAGAGAGGGAGACAGGACAAACTTGTCCTTTTATGAGGAGCTCACTTCCTTGACAATGGTTTTAATCCTTCCATGAGGGCAAAGTCTTTGTGGTCCAGTGGCTCTCATTGGGCCCCACCTCCTCATATTGTCGCATTGGGTTTAAGTTTCTAACACATGCTTTTGGATGGACACATATAAATTACAGACGACCGAAGATAATTCTTTAACTGTACAAGCCCAGAAGCCAGTCCAGTTGCTCTACCCGTTCCCTTTGCTTACTCTTAGGCCAAGAGCTGAAGTGAGCAATGCTTTTGGGTTGTGGCTATTGTTGGGTTGCCTCTTAAAATCCTTACACCATCTTTAGCTGAGACTGCTGAAATTGTGCCTTAGTGGTAATTTTGAGTGTAAGAAAAATAACTTGTCACAAATACTGGGACAAATTGTGAAAAGCTTCCATTTACAAGCCATATACTCATCTCCAAAATTAACCAAAAATGGATAGTATTCTGATTGCTTGTGTAACTTAAAGTGGATAGCTTAGCAAAAAAAAAAAATAAAAACAAAACAAAACACAGAAAACTAAGTATATTTTTAAACCAGTGCTCTTTTTTGTACTACCAGTGCATACTTTTTTGTATGTATTTTAGAGGAAACGTTTGCTGTACTACGTAATAGTGTTTTTTCCTAGTTGTACCTTCAACAGATTGGTACATTCACATGTTGGGTATCTCACTATATTTCTAGCCATTAAAATAGTATAAATCTCCTCAGTCCTCCAAGCAGGGAAAGAAAATTCCTCAATGTAATTCCTTAATATTTAACTAATTGCTAATGAATAACTTTTAGAGTTTGTCATATATTTATGTTTATATCTACAATAGACAGAAATAGTTGACCTTATAATTAAACAGATAACATCTTATAGTCCAATTAATAAATATGTTGTTTAATCTTAGTATTGTTCAGGAAGAATGATCACTATTTATTCTGGCATTGATTTAAAATCGTATAAAAATCATCCTGATAATCTTCCTTCTTCATATGTAATTATTTCAGTCTTATCATTTACCACTCATTCTGATCCTACTCAAATTTTAGGATCAACTCTTAGCATCTGATTAATTAAAAACCAGAGGTACAGCTTATGTGATTTTCAAGAGGAAAGGAACTCTCTGTGCTAAAATGTTTCTACTGTTGTGTATACTTATTTATGAAAATGCAATCCTAGCAGCAAGTCATACCACAATCTGTAAGTAATAACCTGTTGGGATGGCTGGAGGGGCAGCAAATTGACGACAACGACTGTAATCAATAGTGTGGGAGTCAGTAGTGTTACATGAATTATTTAGTTTTATAGTTCTTCCTCAAGAAAAAAAAGTCCAGTGGTTGAGCAAACAAATGTTCTCATTACATCCTGTCACTCATCTCTAACTGCACATTATTGGGTGGTTATTTAGAGAGAGATTATATCTGGAGGAGCAAGTGCGAACTCTGTGACTCTCTAATAAAACAGAGCAAAACTTAAAGAGCAGATTTACAGGGACAAAGCAGCCTCCTTGGTTCCCCAGTGAAGTGTATTATTGTAAGCCATGCTGAGCAAGCTTTCTTAAATAAAATGGTAGCTGGGCACTGATCTTCTTATGTAAGTAGGAGGAATCATAAAAAAGAGATGAAGTCACAGTGCAGAAGGCAAGCTTCATCTATGATTAGGAATTCATTGTGAATGAGGAGCAGACCTGAGACAGCCCTTTCTCCCCGACTTTCCTTCCAGATTAGGGTGGTGTAGAAGTACCAAAGGAAACATGAAAGGCAAATATGAAACAACTCTCTCCTCTGCTTTTTTCTGACAAGGCTCTACTCTCACTACTCTTTCTAAGGACTAAATCACCAGATAAACAAGTAAGCATCGGGTCAACTGCAGAAGCCATGGGTCATGAAGATGGAAAAATGATACTACCTTAAGGTTTTGACAAATAAGAATTTTTCTATTAATTTCTGAAGCATTATAAAAAAACCAACAGAAAATACAATGGTTGAAGCTTCAAGGTGATGGGAACCCAGGAATCCGGCAGAATTAGCTAGATCCAGCTCTTGCTTTATCAAGAATTTATGGACATATGGCTGCCTATGAACTACTGACTGAACTCCAAGCCAAAAGACAATAGCTCAAGGCTCTGTGCATTGAAGAAGATAGCATCCTTTCCAATACTAATTTGTGCCCACAAAGTTGAGGCGTTTTTACTTTGCCAGGATCTCCATCTCTACCCTCAAATAAGTGGGTTGTTATACAAGAAAAGAATACAGGTAAATTCCTTCGGTGTTCCATCTGCCTGAATCTTTCCTTCTGCCAAATCATGGCTTTTAATTCCCTTCATAATAGAAATTCTAGAGCTATCAATGCTCCAAATTTGTACCATACTTGAAACTGAAAGGAGTCTATGCAGTCCCAGAAGCATGGAATAGGAAGTCCAACATGTCTTTAAATTATGAGATCCAACTATCACCCAGTTGATTCAATTTGAGAGTGCAGAGTAAACAGAGTGATCTCTGAATTTCAAATTCAGGCACAAATCACATTATGTGCTGCCTTCTCCTTAGCCCACATGTTAGCTATGTGAAAATTGGTAAAATGAAAATCAAGGGGAGAAATAAAAGAAAAAAGATTGCTTTTATCATGTGCTCAAAGTTCAGTCCCCTTGTTGTGTTTTCCCTTGATCTAATGTCTGCATATGAGGGAAAACATACGATTTTTGGTCTTTTGGGCCAGGCTAACCTCACTCAGAATGATGTTCTCCAATTCCATCCATTTACCTGCAAATGATAACACTTCGTTCTTCTTTATGGCTGCATAAAATTCCATTGTGTATAGATACCACATTTTCTTAATCCATTCGTCAGTGGTGGGGCATCTTGGCTGTTTCCATAACTTGGCTATTGTGAATAGTGCCGCAATAAACATGGATGTGCAGGTGCCTCTGGAGTAACAGTCTTTTGGGTATATCCCCAAGAGTGGTATTGCTGGATCAAATGGTAGATCAATGTCTAGCTTTTTAAGTAGCCTCCAGATTTTTTTCCAGAGTGGTTGTACTACTCACTAACAGTGTAAGAGGGTTCCTTTTTCCCCGCATCCTCGCCAACACCTGTTGGTGGTGGTGTTGCTGATGATGGCTATTCTAACAGGGGTGAGGTGGAATCTTAGTGTGGTTTTAATTTGCATTTCCTTTATTGCTAGAGATGGTGAGCATTTTTTCATGTGTTTTTGGCCATTTGAATTTCTTCTTTTGAGAAAGTTCTGTTTAGTTCACTTGCCCATTTCTTTATTGGTTCATTAGTTTTGGGAGAATTTAGTTTTTTAAGTTCCCTATATATTCTGGTTATCAGCCACATAAGGGAGGGGTAAGGATAGGTAAGACACCTAAAAAATTAGCTAGCATTTGTTGCCCTTAACGCAGAGAAACTAAAGTAGATACCTTAAAAGCAACTGAGGCCAATAGGAAAAGGGGACCAGGAACTAGAGAAAAGGTGAGATCAAAAAGAATTAACCTAGAAGGCAACACACACGCACAGGAAATTAATGTGAGTCAATGCCCTGTATAGCTATCCTTATCTCAACCAGCAAAAACCCTTGTTCTTTCCTATTATGGCTTATACTCTCTCTATAACAAAATTAGAAGTAAGGGCAAAATAGTTTCTGCTGGGTATTGAGGGGGTAGGGGGGAGAGAGAGGGGGTGGAGTGGGTGGTAAGGGAGGGGGTGGCGGCAGGGGGGAGAAATGACCCAAGCCTTGTATGCACATATGAATAATAAAAAAAAAAAAAAGAAAAAAGATTGCCACAAAGTAGCCTATAGGATGTCCATAGAAGGACAGATGCAGTCTGTTTATTTTGTGTTAGGGATTGTGCTGGTGTTGAGGTTGTGTATGTAGAAGTAGTGTGTGCTGTAGTAAAGAACTGCTAACAAACTGAATTTTTGTTCCAATGATGCACTAGCACAACCTTTCCCTCACTGAATTTTTACCTATGCATGTCAAGAAATAAAGGTGCAACCCTGGTCCACTGAGTCAATTTCAGCTCTGTTTGGAGAATTGACTCATTGATGAAAGTTTAGGAAAGCCACTAGGTATTCATTTAAGGTTCTCTGCATTTAGGTGACACCAGCTCTCTAGAACAGTTTTTGCTTAAATTCCTTCTGGTGTCAAGTCCAAGATCTTTTTGCCTATTCCAACAAGAGTGTGAAGAATTTTTCCTACACTTATTCTAATAATATCATAGTTTTGCTTTTCATACTTAAGTCTGTGACCCATTAGTTTTAAAACATAGTGTGAGGCTTAGGTAGAAGTTAATATTGTTTTCTGGACCATGGATGTCCAGTTGCATCAGCACTGTTTGTTGAAAAGGTGACACCTTCTATGTTGGAATGCATTTTGCATTTTTGTTGAAACTCAATCAAGCGCATTTGTGTGGATCCATTTCTCAATTCTGTACTCTATTCATGTTTCTTTGGTCTTTGGATCTATCATTTGCTAGCATGCAAATGATATGTCTTGATTCCTACAGCTATATTGTAAACTGCAGTATGTGATAACAGTGCTTTTTCCCCTGCAAGGCTGTTTAAACAGTTCTAGAGTTTGTGCATTTCTATATAAATTTTATGATAAACTTGTCTATTTCTAAAAATTGAATAGTTTATTTTTATTCCTACCCTATATACTCTGTGTTGGGGGATGAAGGTTTTTTATTATTATTATTATTATTATTTCTATGTAGTATTGCTAACTAAAGTTACTGAATTTGGGGAGATTACAATATTTCCACATACTGTTTCGTAATTTTTATCTCTTCTTTTTTGCAATTCACTCTTCTAAGAAGGTTAATTTAAACGAACACTTTGGATACAGTGGTTAACTTCTCTGTTTCATCTTTACCACTATGAATGTATAATCTGTTTTTCATTTTCTCCTGATACGTTTTTTCTTATTTAACATAATTTCTTCCTTTTCCTATGTTTTTTAAACCCAGTTTAAAAGATTTAAGTGAATAAAGGGGACATAGTGACAAGAATGGTAATAATATTAATAAGCCAACAACTTTATAATTTAATTTTATTTTTTGATGGGACTGGGATTTGAACTCAGAGTTTCATGCTTGGAAAGCAAGCTCTCTACCACTTGAACCATACCTTCAGCCCTCACAAACTTTATTATTTATTTATTTATTCACATGTGTGTACATTGGGTCATTTCTCTCCCCTGCCCCCTCCCTTACTCTCTCTCCCTTTCCCCCCTTGCTTCCAGGCAGAACCTGTTCTGCCCTTATCTCTAATTTTGTTAAAGAGAAGACATAAGCATAATAGGGAAGACAAAGCATTTTTACTAGTTGAGTTAAGGATAGCTATACAGAGAGATTCAGCATTGCTTTCGTGTACCCATGTGTACTGATCTTTACATTGCTTCCTGATCCCCTGCTCATACTGACCTCTGTTACTTTAAAGTTTCTGTATTAGTTCCTCTGGAGTGGGAATATCAAATGCTTTCATGTTTTGGGTTTTCTACCTATTCCCATATCTCCCATATGTGCTCTCCCCTTGTCATATGATCCAAGTCCAACCACATTGCTACATTTGCCCTAGACCTAATGTCCACCTATGAGGGAGAACATATGATTTTTGGTCTTCTGAGCCTGGCTCACCTTGCTCAGAATGATGTTCTCCAGTTCTATCCATTTACTTGCAAATGATAATTTCATTCTTCTTCATGGCTGCATAAAATTCCACTGTGTATAAATACCACATTTTCTTGATCCATTCGTCAGTAGTGGGGCATTTTGGTTGTTTCCATAACTTGGCTATTGTGAATAGTGCTGCAATAAACGTGGGTGTGCAGCTGCCTCTAGAGTAACCTGTGTCACTGTCTTTTGGGTATATCCCCAGGAGTGGGATTGCTGGATCATATGGCAGGTCTATGTTTAGATTTTTAATAAGCCTCCAAATTTTTTTCCAGAGTGGTTGCACCAGCTTGTATTCCCACCAGCAGTGTACGAGGGTTCATTTTTCCACACATCCTCGCCAATACATGTTGTTTGTGGTGTTTTTGATGATGGCTATTCTAACAGGGGTGAGGTGGAATCTTAGTGTGGTTTTGATTCTCATTTCCTTTATGGCTAGAGATGGTGAGCATTTTTTCATGTGGTTTTTAGCCATTTGAATTTTTTGTACAAACTTTTTTTTTTTTAAAAGAGCTACATAATAGCTGAGATATTTGCATTAAATATATTAAATATTTACTCAATAATCATATAAAGTAATTGTATTAGGAATGTAAATATTGAATAATTAAAATATTTTTATAATGCTTAATAGCAAATTTAACACAACTTCCATTGGTTTACGACACAGTATTAAGTATTATTGCTTGCGGTACACATTCAGCTTGGGGCAGTGAGCAGAGGACTCTGCTTTGTAAGATTACACAGCAACCCAGAGTGTTGAAGATGCCTCCATCTTGGGTTTAACAGGCTTCCTGGGCTCCCACAGAAATTTAAATTTATAGTCAGTTGAGAAGGACCAGTTATATGGTCCCATTCTATTTAAGAGTGGAGAAAAAATAATCTAACCATATACAAAGTGAAAGGAGAATTGGTATTGACGAGTGTTAGAAGTCTCTGTGCTCTCTATTCTACCATTTTAGAAGTGAGTTTTAGTGGGACTAGATAATTTTCCAAATCTACATGTCTAGTATTTTGAAGTACTAGGATTTAAACACGAGTCTTATTTTAAGGTGTAAATACATAATAAAATTTTAGAACAAGTATATAGATGACTCTTTTAAATATGATTTTTACTGAAAAATTTAAAGTAGATTTAATACTTTCATATATTTTGAGCTAGAGGAAGGAGAACAATGTTCTTGCTTTAGTAGGTTTTGCAGTATGAATGAAAAATATGTCATGTGGGTCAGCTATTGAACATAACTTAGCATATTTCATAGTTCTTTTGGAAATAATCCCTTTTGGAAATAATATATTTCTCTTAATACATATTGTTATGTCAGAAAGCTTATGGTTATAGCTTGTTTATTTGAGTATCCATTTTATTTGATTAACAAATACTTAAAACATTCCCATCATTTGCAACATGGTCTTGTCTTGATTCCTATAGATTTACTGTAAACTGTAAAATTTAGTATTTCTGTAACATTTCCTGGCTCTGGGAACATAACAGTGAGCAACAACAACAAATTGCTCCCATCATTGGGTGCATGTTCAGGTGACAGAGGCTGACAATAAAATAAAGAAACTACAAAACACTAGGGAAAACTAAAGATAGACAACAAATCAGGAAATAAAGATAAGATACATGGTGATTGATATGTGCAGGGATAGTTTGCAGTTGTCAGGTAGCTGTCTGTATGTTGAGTTGCCTGGTAAAGGAACTAACATTTCATATTTTTCTCCCAGGTTCAAGGGCGAGAATGTGGTCTTCCAAACCAAAGTGGTGACATTAATTATGAATAGAATCCCTTCCCTAGTTAAAAATACCTGAAGATACTTACGTATTTATTAAAGACCTAGTTTCTGGCAGCAACAGGTAAAAGGTAAAGTGTTGGGGCTGGGGATATAACTTAGTGGTAGTGCACTTGCTGCCATGTGTAAGGCCCTAGGTTTGATTCTCAGCACTGAAAAAAAAATTATGTTAATTAGTTTCTTGATAGGGTAGATAATTTTATTGCTGAGTACTTATTGATGTTAGTGTCACTAAAGATTGGGTGGCAAATTATCACTGCAAAGACAGAGTCACTATGTTTATCATACATATCACATCAGACTCAGGTGTCAATGACAACTCAACATACCATGTTACAGAGGTTAATTCCATGGATTGCATTTCTTTCCTACAATGTGAAGACATGATTCGGCAATGATTGCCTTTTGATGAAAATGGATTCTATAAAAGTTGAGTAAGTTCCCAGAATCCTTAAAAGTCTTACTTTGCTGTTACATGTTTTTCTGTGTACTCATAAAGTTATTTGTCTTTGTATGATGGATATTAATTCTACAAATATAATTTTAAACAATAAATATAAAATTATTTTCCTTGAATCTTCATGAGTCTTCATAGGAATAAAGAAAATGCTTTCATGTTAAGAGATATTATTTCCTGAGAAATTCAAGTTAAGAACAAAGATTCTGAATAACATGGAGAAGGTTAAAGTCAGCTAATGACTATTAAGATTAGACATGTCTACTGACCAGTATGAAAAGTGAGGAAATGAACATGCTTACCCTTCCTCCCACAGGAGGAAGCATATTGATAATATGCTTTTATTTTTATAAAGTTTGTAACTTTTACATTTTATTTTGTAACCACAGATCCCAGAATTGTTGTCATAGGTTGACTAAATTTCACCTTCAAATATATTTTTCTTTTCAAGAAGAGTTAAAGAGTCCTATGTTCTCTGAGTTCTATGTTCTTGAAAGTGAACATCTCCTCCATACCTTTATAAAAATAAATGAATTGGAATAAAATTATCTTTTTAAATTTTATTTTCCTTGAAACTTTGCTGTAGATTCCAGAACTCATTCATCTTGCACACTGAATGTATATGACACTAAACAACAGCTCCCCACTGGAAGTCTTGAGATCAGTCATGCAGATACTTAGTGGGAGCTCTTTATACAATCATTTCACTAGTGTTATTAGGATTTGTAATAGTTAAAGTACTGGTAAATGCTATAAGAAACAAGCCTATATGATGACTTAAAATGATAAAAATTTATTCATTTTTTCACTTTAAATAAGAAAATGGTGTTTCTACTGTATAGAAATTCACATTCAATTTGTGATTTCAGAACCTAGTATCCCTTCTATCTTTTGGCTCTTAGTTTCTGCACATAGCTTCAAGCCTATTTGTAGAAATCAAACCAGCAGAGTGAGAATTAGGTAGGAGAATCTTGGATGAGGGGATTTAGGGACCAGATCTAGAAGGGTACCCTGGTGCTTTCTCTGTGTGCACATTTCATCTTCTATAGCTGATTTGTGTGGTCATACCTACCTGAAAATGAGCTATTTCTCGAATAAATGGAGCTCAATGCACAGGAAAAATCAAATTGCTTTGGTGGCAAGCAGTCTATGTCTGCCACATTGTAATGGGCTTAGATGAGAGTAGAAATGGGATATTGTAATGAATGAATGAAATACTCAGTACCTGTTTTTTATGGATAAAGGAGTACCTATTACATCTTAGTTTTCATGGAAGACAAGTTTGCTACCTAGTCTTTGTATGATACTTTGCATATTACCAATCAGTGTATTTCAACTCCTAAACTCTCTAAAGTCATCAGAGCGATAGCAGTAACTCAGTGATCTGAGATATAGAGAAATTAAGTTACTTTTCTGAGTTACGGCTCTGAGTCCAACTCACATAGGATATGTATACTAATTAACCAAGTTATCGAATTTTACTTTCTAAGAACTAAAAAGGACACTAGATATTTTCTTATGGCAATACTTAGGGCCTTGCTACATAGCCAACTCAGTTACACCTTTGTATTTATTAATTAGATTATATGAAATAACACAAAATATTATAAAAGGCTTTTAGGTTACATGGAAGAAAAATACATAATCAAGTCACGAGATTACATGGATTTATTGTAAGTTTAAATTCAGGAGTAAAAATGTGTAGGGAATCACCTCTGTGATTTCTGTTTCATGAATGGGCCTCATGTTGAGCTGGAATTCCTTTCAGGACATGGCGATCACCTAATGTCTAATCTCCTGTGTCCTTCAGAACTGGGTTTGCTCTAGTGAACTGGTTTTTAGTTTAGGTTTCACTCTGATGTTTTTATCTCTTTTGGTGCCAGTTCCTGTGTTTGAATTTTACTTGCTGCTTCTCTTTCCTATCCTGCTCTCAGTATGTCCCTCGAAATGATTTAATCATTTTTTAGCATGGAGGGGTTTTATGCTGCAGACTTGCATGAGAATTTTCTCTTCCAGTCTAATTTGTGCAGACTATGCGTATTGCTGTTAGGAATGGGGAGCCTGGCAGTGGGTACCATCAGGTAACACAGAGCATGGCAGGTCACACTGTAGGATTCCCACTGTCTGCTCCCTCCATGCATGACTGGAGGGTGGGATAGTCTCACAGTTTCCTCTACAAAGGTTTTTCACAGCACATAAATTGTCCTTTGAAAGATTTTCAGACTCAAGCTCTTTCTGCTTTGGTTCTTTAATGCCTACTTGATTTTTCTTCTGCAACTTACAGCAGTGACCAACAGGGGGCAGCAAACCCTCTCAAGAGGATGCCTGCGTCTAGTTGCTGGGGTTGTAATAGCAGTCTGGGTTTTCCTTTATTTATCTCTTTTATTTTCTGACATTTTTATTCTTCTTTCCTGATTTTGAAAAAAGAAAGCTGGGATTTTTTAAATGATCGGCATTCTCTCTTGTTATACATGCTTACTTTTTCAAATCTGAAATATTAAAGCTTATATCCCTGTTTTCTATAGAATAGAAGAATTTGTAGAATGCAAATCTACATTTTGAAATTTCATCAGGATAGAAAAAACACAAAATATTTGATTATGGAATTGACTTTACTTTAGAAGAAGTATTTGAGTCATAGTTATAACTCTTAAATGCCTTTATGTCATATTATGATATAAATTCATGATCTAGATTTCTAGAAGAATATTTTAAAAGTAATTAAGGCAGAAGAGACTTTTTAAAATTTCTTTTATTCATATGTGCATACGATGATTGGGTCATTACTCCCCCCTTCCCCCACCCCTTCCCTTCCCCCATTCCCTCTCTCTTGCCCCCACCCCCTCGCTTCCAAGCAGAAACTATTTTGCCTTTATCTCTAATTTTGTGAAGAGACAGTATAAACATTAATAAGGAGGACCAGGGGTTTTTGCTAGTTGAGGTAAGGATAGCTATACAGGGAGATTCCTAGTTTTGCTTCTATGCACATATGTGTTACTTTCTAAATTGATTCTTCTCGAACTGACCTTTTTTCTAGTTCCTAGTCCCCTTTTCCTATTAGTCTCTGTTGCTTTAAACTTTCTGCATCAGTTCCTTTGCATTGAAGACATCAAATGTTATCTTTTTTTTTTTTTGAGGGGTTACCTACCTATCCTCATACGTCCCTTGTGTGCACTCGCCTTACCATGTAATCAAAGCCCTATCCCCTTGTTATGTTCGCCCTTGATCTAAAGTCCACATATGAGGGAGAACATACAATTTTTGGTCTTCTGAGCCTGGCTAACCTCGCTCAGGATGATGTTCTCCAGTTCCATCCATTTACTTGCGAATGATAAGATTTCATTCTTCCAGATGAGACATTTTGATTGATTAAAAAGGGAGTTAATTGACCTTTCATTTTTACTTTAGCACAATTTTTTTTGTCCTAGATTTCACTATTTCATGAAAAGGAAGAGAGAAAGAGAGAGAGAGAGAGAAAGAAAGAAAAAATCAATCATTGGAAAATATTTAAAAGTAGCAGATTTGGCAATATTTTTTCACAACATAGTATTTGATATTAAAATATGTAAAGAGAATTCAGAGAGATATTGATATAATGTGAAATTCAATAAAGAGATATAAAAGTCAGGAATGTTCATGCATATTACAAGTTTAAAAATGTCAGAAATGGAAATTGCTGAAAAAACAAGAATGTGGAAACAAAGTAATCAAAGTGGGAAACTATGAAGTATGAAAATAAAATAAAAAGGAGGTGCCAAATTTATTGAGCCAAAAATCATAAAATATATTTTCTAAATAACTGCAAATTTGACTTTGACATGTGTTTGCAGATATCGCCTCACTTGACTTAAGGGAAAGTTATAATAAACTTTCAAGTAAAAATTAATCCTAGTGTTATTTATTCTTATAAGTAGTGGGAAGGTAGACTTTTTCTCAGTCTGATATAGGATGCTAGCATATTCCTAGGAGCCAAACTCAACCAAGAACAGTTAAAAATGCAGCCCATACTTACTTCTAAAAAAAGATGTCAGTTCTCCATGCATTATAGAATTATCTTCTGGGAAAATAAAATTTACTCCATTAATTAAATTCTGTGTCTATTTTGTATATCACCTAGTCAGTAAGTCCTCAGCCTTTTGTCTGCTAACCTACATGTGATTATTTTGTTTTTTGTTTTGTTTTTCAGTATTAGGGATTGAATTCAGGCCTCAGAAGTGCTGAGCAACTGCTCTACCACTTGAGTCACACCCTTAGTTCTTTTGCTTTTGGTTTTTCAGATTGGGAACCATGCAAACTTTGCCTGGATGGCCTCAAACTGAAATCCTCTTATCTCCACCTCTCAGGTTGTTAGGATTTCTGGTTCACACTACCATGCTTGACCATGTGATTGTCTTCATATCATTTCATTTTACCTCTAAGTATTACATTGGAGAACTTATGTATTATATTTATAACTTACATAGCATGTTTTATTTTATTTCAGATGATATACATGAGTACATTTGTCTTTTGCAAAGCTGTACTCTAGTTGATCATAAAGATACATTTTTATTCGCTTTTGTACCACTTACAATACCCAGTGTGGAGCCTGTATATATCAGGTACTTAAGTAATGCTTGCTGAATTTAACTGAATTGAATGTTTCCAAAGGAAATAAGAAAATATGTAAAAAAATAACATGTCACAGAAAAGAAAATACAGGGGGAATGACTTACAAACCTAAGTCTCCTAAGAATAGAAGCCACAGGTTTGCATTCTCAGTGTCTGAAATTTGATAAATGTCTACATGATTAAGATAATGATATGTAGAAGTTGATGTAAAATTATTTTCTTTCCCATCTCTGCTGGTAAAGCATTTACTATAGCTAAAGTCATGGTAATTTTATGCATGTATTTTCTTAGAAAATATTGTCCATTATTTTCTACCAATATGGAAAGAAGCTGAAACATGGTTATAAAAAGTTATTTTCCCTTCATTTTCCAAATGCCATTAAGCTTGAGGTCTCCCAAATACAGATGAGTAAAAATCTAGGCACAAAACGTACTTGGAATTAATTGATTTCCCAGAAAAAACATGCTCCTTGCTTTCAGTCCCAATTTTAAAGAATTTTTGGCTCAAGGTGCTGAAATAAGATTCCCAGTCCAACTCACTTTGTATCTAACCACATTACTAAATGCTTAGGATAAGTATAATAATTTGCCTAAGAAGCATTAAAATGTCTCCTAAACAGAAACCTCAATGTATATTAGTAACTAAAATTAAATGATATAAATTTATATCTACTTTGAAGCTGTGCAGTTTTGTTTAAAAATTAATACACTTTTTTGAACAGTTGTATCTTCTTCAAAAAATTGTACAAAAAGTGCTCTTGTACCCACTTATCTGCCCAATTACCCCATTCTTAACATGTTGCAATTATGTAATATATTCACCAGTAAATGTTAATACATTATTTTTAAAAGTCCATAGTTTGCATTATTAGTGTTTGCTCTTTGTGTTATACATCTTACAGATTTTGATAATTATACGATAAGTATCTTATCAATTTTTAGATTTTAACCACTCTAAAGAGTTGTAGGAATAGTTCATTGTTCTTTTAATTTGCAATTTTTGAATGATATATTGAGAAGTTTTAATATGCTTTTTTGCCATCTGTATGTCTTTTTTGATAAAGTATCTGTTCAGATCTTTTGTGCACTTCATGTTGAATTGTTCATTTTCTTGTTGAGATTTAGGGTTTCTTTGCTTATTTTAAATGCTGTTCTTTTACCTGGTATTTGTTAGACAAACATTTTCTTCCGGTTTGTAGCTTGTCTTTTCATTCTCTTAATACTGTCTTTGTCAAGGTATAATTGTGTACTTTTAAATAATGTCATTCATGAAAGACTAGGTTCAGCCACAAGGTCACACCTTATAGGGATGTGATTAGATGCACCAAGTCACTAGGGGGGTGGTGACCTCAGGCCAGGGACTACACATGCCAATCTTTTCCCCTCGTTGGGAATTTCCCTCATCAGCAAAATGAGCTAATTAGGGCTTACTCTAAAACCGGCATCAAGCCCAAATTTGTTAGAGAACTTTGCTTACAACTTTACTGTTTCCTTTTTCTTTTTGGATCAATTCTAAGTGAACTTTTTATGTTCATTTACTCTAGGTGTGACTGGAAGCAGGAAAAAACCTTCAGGAAAAAGACCCATTAATTTTCTTACTGTTCTGCCATTAAGCAGAAAGTGTCATGAGGCAAACTCGAAACCTCGCTTTAAGTCAAAGGAGGGTACTTACTGAGGTGTATCAGTGTAATTGCACCTGCATTTTATCAAAGGAACCAAAGATTAAACTGTCTAGCTCTTAAGTATTAAAAACATGCAAAACAGAGCCAGCAACATAAGCTAGTCCCTTCCAGCCGAATGCATTTGATTTGCAAAGTGTATAAAATGTTTTCACACTCTGAAATCATTTTCAGATATTTTATTCAACAATCTCCTGAAATGGTTAGCAGTTCCTTTAAATGAGATAATCACCAGCCCTTGAGCTGTAAGTCATGAAAAATATGTATATACAAGGACTGTTTCCAAAGGGCAGAATACAAATACATGTGCTGACACTCCACACATCATCAAACAACTGCTTTTCCCCTAATATATATTCTTTTGCTGGGGAAAAGGCACAGAGCTCTTGTCTATTTATTATATATTTCCGATGATTCACTCCAGTCTCAACTTAAAGCTTTTGAAATGAATAATGCATGTAAAGGCACACATTGAAGTAAATATAAATCTGTACCATTTAATTTTAGTTACCAAAAACACATTGAACTTTCTGTTAAGGAGTGGCATGACATGGGGTCCTTCCAGAGCTTGTAGCCATAAACAGCTTTTTTCTTTCTAATAGAATGATGGCAGAAGTCCCCTAAAGTTTCCAGGGAAAACACATCTGCATGCAAAGATAGAACATATAAATATGGGGTCTCACCACTGAATGGTTGCTTTTCATATTTTCACATCTATATCACACTTTAAAATTAAATTTTTCCCATACTTTGGTAGCTCATGTATTTAATATAGGTTCAGTCTTTCCTACAGATGCAGTTCCCAGCAGGGTTCCAGGCAGGAATCATGGAATTGCCCTTTGAACTAACATGTGCCTCAAACCTTGCTAGGGCTGCTCTAAGAAAGTACAACGGACTGGGTAGTTTAAACAACAAGAATTTATTACTTATAGCTGTAAAGGCTGGAAGTCTGAGACCAAAGATTTAGTAGGATTTGTTCCTTCTGAGGGCTGTGGGGAGAGGATCTGTTCCCATCCTTTAAGTGAGAGATAGCCATTTTCTCATTTTCACCCTATGAATTGAGATCATTCTCATCTGTCTGCATCTGTGTCCAGATCCTCTGCTTGTTACACGGACACCAGGTACATTGATTAGGGTCTACTCTAAAGACCTCATTTTTTAACTTAATAAGCAGCTCTATAAAGACCTAATCTCTAAATACAGTCATTCTATAACCTTTTGGTTAGAATACAGACATATGAGTGGTAGGTGGACATTTCAGTGTGTAAGAGTCCTTTTAATATATTTATGTGATTGAGGAGGTGACTTTCCCATAGCTACACTCAACACTCATTTATAAGGCATGTTTGAAATTTAGAGGATACAAAACCATACAGTATCAGGAATTTGAGGATGTTGAGTAACATGCATTACATTACTTTCTATGGTTTCCCTTGGAAATACACATTAGTGAAATGTGGGGATTTCTTCCCAAATCTCAGCTTTCTTCTGAAGGTAAAAAATGACTTTATCATTATTCTGATATAAACTCATTTTTACAAAAGAATATTTATAGTTTGTCAAAGAACCTTCTCCAAAGGTGAGCTATTGTGAACTGTCTCATCGCATGGGCTGCCTTGGTGAGTATGGGAGGTCTTCTGGGAACTTTTTCCTTCCTGCTCCTCTTCTTTCTTCCAGAAGAGTAAAGGTCTTGTAGCTTGCTCATATTTTCTTAGGCAAAATCAACTCTTAGGAAGGATTTGATGAATTTCTTTAACTGAAGTGTAACACCAGGGTTTAATAATGTCATTTCCTCCAGGAGTGTTTTGACTTTAATTTGAAATCACTTCACTTAAGGACTGCAGCATTTGAATCTACATGTGCGATTATAAGCATGAACACCTCAGTGCCACCCTTCCGAGATGGTAGAACCCTTATGTGGTTCTGAGAAGGCTAAACCAATTAATTTAGCAAAAGCACTTAAAATCATGCCTGGCATATAGTAAAATTTAGATGTCTTAACTCTCATTATTGTAGTTAAACATACTTAATAATATACATGACAAAAGTGAAGGATCTGTGTAAAACTTTTCCTAAAGAACTGAAAAGACATTTCATCCAGTTCATGTTTTAATTGATTTCATCTCTTTTATTTATTTATTTTTTGTTCTCACTTTTAACATGGACACATTTTCACAGGATATTATTTTTGTTGCTTTCATGAAATAAAGCTGTGACATACATGTGACTCAGATTAACCATGTCTACTTTTATTAGCATAGTAAGTTTCTTAGTTTGCTAATTAAAGTCTATTGTCCTCCAGGGGCTGAAGCAGGTGTATATTCAGGAAATATGTAAATTAACATTGCTGTGGAAATGATAATTGGTAAAATGTCCCAGGCACGTGAGAGGCATCTTATCATGTAAAGTGCTTGTGTTTATTATTTATTAATCATGATTAATTGATGTTACCAAAGGCTTGGGTGAGTCTGTGATGGCTGGAAACAGAACAGAGACTGAACCTCGGTTTGCACACAGCTGTCTTACCACTTTGCTTCAGAATGAGTATGTGGGTTGCCGTATGTAATGGATTTGGTGCACCAAAACAATTCCTTAAAAAGCAATTTAAAAAACTCATTTTCACAGTGCAGCAAATTACATTTTTTGGCATAATCATGTTCTAAGAGAAAATTCATGATCTGTTTATTGAAACTATCAGAATAAATACAGTGATATTTGGGAATTTGGTATAAACAAACTAGCAAAGGAGCATATGGCTGTAGTATATATACTGTCTATCTGTTCAAGGTTGTTGTGAGGGTGTATAACTTTACTAAAACAGTATACTTGCATTTTTTAAAAAACATTTTTAATTTTTGTATTGTTTATACATTTATTCATGCGTGTATACATTGTTTGGGCCATCTATCCCCCCTTGCCTCCAACCCCCCTCTTTTTCCCCCATCCCCCTTGCTTCCAGGCAGAAACTGTTCTGCCCTCTTCTCCAATTTTGTTGAAGAGAAAACATTTGAGATAATAAGAAAAAGACATAGCTTGAGATAAAGATAGCTATACAGAGAGATTCCTAGCATTGCTTCCATGCACATGTGTATTAAAACATGAATTGGTTCATCTCTACCAGACCTCTTCACTACTTCCTAGTCCCCTTCCCATATTGGCCTCTGCCAGTTTAAGATTACTGTACTTTCTAGGCCAGTACTCTACTTTTGAGCCACTCCACCAGCTTAAGATTACTGTAAATCACTCTTTTACAGTGAGCACATCAACCACATTCAAGTTTTAGGTTTCCTTCCCTTTCCCTATTTCTCCCATGTGTGTTCTCCCTTTAGTGTGTGACCCATGTCCAATAATATTACTACATTTGTTTTGGCACTATTACCTGCATATGAGGGAGAACATATGATTTTTGGCTTTCTGAGACTGGTTAACTTTGCTTAAGATGATGTTTTTCAGTTCTATCCATTTACTTGCGAATGACAAAATTTCATTCTTCTTTGTGACTGAGTAAAATTCCACTGTGTATAAGTACTACATTTTCTTAATCCATCTGTCCATAGTGGGGCATCTTTGCTGTTTCCATAGCTTGGCTATTGTGAATAGTGCTGCAATGAACATGGGTGTGCAGGTGCCATTGGAATAACCTGAGTGGCATTCCTTTATGTATGTCCCTAGGAGTGGTATTGCTGGATCATATGGCAGATCCAGATATGTTTAGTTTTAAGAAGCCTCCATATTGTTTTCCAAAGTGGTTGTTCTAGTTTGCATTCCCATCAACATTGTATAAGGGTTCCTTTTTCCCTTCATCCTCAAAAACATTTACTGTTGGTGGTGTTTTTGATGATAGCTATTCTAACAGGAGTGAAGTAGAATCTTAGTATGGTTTTGATTTGCATTTCCTTTATGGCCAGGGATGTTGAGCATTTTTTTCATGTGTTTTATGGCCATTTGGATTTCTTTGAAAAAGTTCTGTTAGATCATTTGACCATTTCTTTATTGGGTCATTGACTTTTTGGGATTTTACTTTTTTGAGCTCCCTGTATATTCTGGTTATCAGTCCTTTGTCTGCACATCAGCTGATCTGGAAAGAAATTTCTGTCACATCCTATAAGATGATAAGCTCCTCGCATAACCAACTTTCCCTTAAACATTTCTGCAAATGTCTCCTCCTTTTCCCTTTGAATGAAAAGGCTTTCCTATGTGAGTATGGGAAAGTTCCTCCCTATTGCAATAGTCCTGCTGAATAACCCCTCTCCTAGGCCTGGATTGCAGTCATGGTGAGATGATGGTGATAAGGGTGATGATCATTAGTGATCTTGGTAAGGGCAAATACTAATATAATCAGTGTGTGAAATCCTCCCTTTGAAGAGATTAGATCTCCTCCTCATCCCTTCTCTGAGAGCATTTACTTTAGAAAACATGTAACTTGACTTTTTTTTCTCTGTCTCTTCGAAATGTAGATGAATCTTTTTAAAAGCTAAAGAAACCACTTTATCACCCCTTTTCTCAAAATTATCTTTCTCAAGTATCTGGGAACTATCTCTTTGAAATGTTCTATGAAGGAGTACAGAGCTCTGTCTTCCAGAGGTAGAAACAAACTTTAGGGGCACCTCTTTCCAAAATTTGACTATGGCTACAAAGATGAGAAATTTATTTTTTACTCTGTATAAAGTAAGTGAATTTAGGATGAGTTACCTGTGACAAATGGTACTGTCAAAGTCTTTAACTTGAGAACTACTTGGTTAACCTGGAAAAGTGCATGAGTGGTGTCTGCTTGGCTATGTAAATGGTGAGATTTATTTTAGTGGAATGCCTATGATATAGACTGAATACAAACACAGCAATATTATAAAACACTGGTCACTTTAAGGAGAGGTTAGGTATAGGAGGGGTAGGGTAAAAGTAGGAAACTAAGATCTTGAATATGGGTGATGATATACTCTCTATACAATAATGAATATTGAAATCTTAAACCTGCTGAAACCACCATAAGAAAGGGACTAAAGCAGAATGTAGACAATTAGAGGAGATAAATCAATTGGAGGTATAACACATATATACATGGAAATACCGCAAGGAAAATCCATGTGTAACTACCTTTGCCTCAAACAAGAAAAATGTTACTTTTTAAAAAAAATCTTTTGTTCCTCTGCAAAATTGGAGAATGGGAGGGCAGAATTTTGGCCCCAGTGGGAGAAGGGAGATGGGGGGAGGGAGGGAGGAGGGTGAATACAGTGCAAAAATAAATTTGTACATATGCATGTAAGTGCAAAAATGTTATCTGTTGAAACCATTCCATGAGTTGGGAGAGAGGGGGATAAAAGGGGAGCAGTGGGAGGGGTGAATTCAAGTATGATATATTTGATACATTGTAAGAACTTCTGTAAATGTCACAATGTACCCCCACCCAGCACAATAAAGGAATAAAATGGCTGTTAGAGATAGAAAAAAATCACATTGTTGCTTACTGCTTATCCAATAATAAAATTGTTTTCTTTCTTTTCTACATTTGTGGATAGGTTTTTCTGGTTTGGGGAGAGATTTTTTATTTTTTAGTTAGAGTTTTCCAAAATTAAGCCTAATACATGCGTGGAATATTCTTAAGAACTAATTGAGGTGGACATTATTTCCCAGTTTACAGATAAGGAAACTGTGACTTAAAGGTAACATACTTTGCTTAGGTTAAAGTAGTCAGAAAAAAGGATAGCTTTCAATTATAGGTGTACTATGTGCTTTTCCATGAATACTGTTCTTATGGAGTTTATTGCTTAGAGAACTTTATTGCAGGCCTACATTGTTCATGTTCTATAAAATGATAATATATTTTATGGTAAACTACTTTCCCTTACAAGAGGAATGATAAAGAACTTTGGAAAAGAAACAATGAAGGGGCACAAGAGACTAGAGACATGCCATTTTTTGGACCAATTCTATCAGCTCTTTTATTACTGTGTAACTAACTGACTGCCAAATAGCCACATCTTCCTGGAATGCACCTGAGTACCTGGGATTCTGTTAAACACACTGCTTTGGATATTCTTCTTTTGGATCCATTCCACCATCCTGCCATTTGTCAGCAGACTTTTGCAGTTGGTAGCATGGCAGCTGCCTCTTACCGCCTGGCTGTAAGAAAGACTGTTTCCAGAGAATGCTCTTTCTTTGGCAGCCTTTTCAAAAATGTTCTACACAGATAACCTCCAAGCCAAAAGGTGAAGTCTTTTAGGTTAATCTAAACCTTCATTCCTGACATACAATAGGGACATTTTGTCCTCCTTATTGCTACCAAATTCTGCATTATTTATTTTCTTTGTTAACAGTCCAGGCTCAGATTTTTCTATCTCTGCTCTCATAAACCTTATGGTCAGTTCATCATCCGTGATCTTCCAGCATCTCAGGGCGCATTCCTTATTTTTCTTTGCTCTCAAATTGTGCTCTCATCCTCCTGTTCCCTTGGTTTTAAGTATTCAGAATTTTCTGCGTTCCTAAGCCATACATTTAAATACCTATTTAACAAGCTCTGCTTGGCTGAATCACAGGCATGTCAAATTTAATTTATCAAACATAGAACTTTTTCATTTGCCTCAGAATTGTAGGTTTTATTAATACCGCCACCATCTTTCTAAACATTCAGATCAGAAGCTTGGAAATCCTCTTTGATTATCCTTTATCCTTAGTCCTTCGCATCAAACTTAGTAAGGTTGTCCACTATACTTCCAAAATATTACACTGTATTTATTTTCATCATGGTAGCCTGGGCTTCTGCCATCTCTGCCAGGCTACTGCAATAGCCCCTGCTAACCCCTCCTTCTGCTCTCAGGATGTCGATTTTAAGACCCTCATGGCAAGCAGAATTCTGCTAGATCTTTCGACCTCAAACTGTTTACTCTGTATCCATTGTGCTTAGAATGAAACCTGGTCTGTATATCATGTCTTTTTGGTTTATCAGGAATAAAGTCCACCCAAATGAAATCAAACTAAAAGATGATTCATTTTTACAGAGGTTCAGGGATCTTTCCAATATCCTTATGGAAATGTAGACGAGTGTGCCTCAAAGATGCAAGCATGGTAAGAGATCCAGAGCCACAAAGCCTTGTTAGTTCTGTCTTTTTCATCTTTTAAATTTTTAATTCTTCTTCTTTCAGCTCTCTTTTTGTGCTCGCTTACACAGTTTCTCAGCTTCCCTGACTTTGGCTAGCCTAGATTCTTGTTTTTGTCCAGTATTTCATAAGAACTTTCAGCCGAAGCAGCCACAATGCAGTGAAATTTTCCCTTTATGAATCTCATATCATTTGGCTGAAAGAGGAATTTTTACTGGGACAGGGAATCATTTCCAGCTAGCTACTGTTACAGGAAATTGGTGGGGATAATCTCTGAAAGGACCTGAACCTTCTGACCCACTATGGAATTATTTTTCCTTATTTTGGAAGCACAACACGCATAGATTATAACCAAAGCTCGTAAGCAAAGTTGGTTTGGTCTTATGAATTTTATTGAAACACAAGTGCATATAGACACGGACAGAGAACGAAATCTGCAAATTGCTTTCTAAAAATCCCCTTTTTTTAGCCGTCAGCTTGGTTCTGCCTTTTATTTGTACTTCTTTAATGAAAGATGCTTTCTGCTTTATTTTTCAAATAACAGGAGAAAGAGTCCTAATGGTATTTCACATGGGTCTTTAGTTTCCTTTCCCACCCCCAGGTAAAGAATAGAATATAAATAAACTTTGTGTCTTAGTCACACTAATATAGCTGAAGGAAATTGCTACTGAGTGCTTTCACCAATTATCAGATCATGACATCGGTCCGCGCCAACCTCAGTAGGGATTCGTTAGTTTGTTACTATTACTAGAAGTAACATGAAGTCATGTATTTCATATATCTTTATGATTTTTTTCATTCCTGTCTTCACCATCCTTTTTGATGCTTGAATTTAGAGTCCTTACAGTTTCTGCTTGTGTTCTTTTGACATAATTCCATTAAGTCAAAAGTAACTTCCTTATTCTCTAGCACAAGAACATGTCCTAAGATTATTTACGCATTTCCTATTTAGTCCTACTAATAGAAATTTCTGCAACGAATGCTTTCTCTTTAATCACTAAAGAGACTATTTAGAGAATGGAATTGTAGAATATCTTGGTGTTTATTGCTCCAAATTTATCTCTGGTTTTAAGGACTTTCTAATAAACAGAGATAAGGAATAGTCATTTCTCTAAAGAATATTGTAGATGTACTAAGTTTACTTAATATCCACTAATGGATAGTTAGATGATTTTTGATCTTTTGCTATTACTAATAATATTGAGATAAAAATCTTTATGCATGCATCATTTTGAATCATTGTATATACTAAAGTTATTTTTCCAGCAGGATTGCTAGATTAAAGGATAAATGCATATGCAGCTTTGATAAAGCTGCCAAATTTCCTCCCATAGAGTTTTGCACCATCTGTCTTTGTAGCAGCAATATGTGAGAGTGCCTGTGTCTCTCCTGTTTTTACCAATGAAGTCTGTTATCAAACTTGGATATTTTTACCACTTGGGTACTTGAGAGATGACACTACAGTGTAGTTTTAATTTTGACTTCTCTTACTTCTTTGTGAAGTTGAGTATCCTTTCATATGTATAAAGGTTTATTTACCTGTGAACTATCCATACCTTTAGTCCATCTGTCTATTGAGTTTCTGCCTTGTTCTAGACCTTTTCATGATTTAACATTATTCATATTGCTAGATACCACATCATGTGGTTTGTACCTTGCAGCTTTGATGTGAGTTCACAGAGCATGGCTGCATGCAAACCACCATCAGTGGTTTGTTACCAAGATATTACCCCACATGTCACAAGATGGACACATATTAGCATTCCTAAGATTGTGGAGCAACTGTGACAGTTACATTAGAGATTAGCTTTAATTTTAGGTTTACATATCATCTTGTTGTGTTAAAACCAAAATCGCCATACAAGTACAAAGTATAACTTGCAATGCCATGTAAAGTTGCCAAATGACTTTATCTGTTTTTCATCTGTCTGACTTTGCCTGTGACACTCATTGCCAAATGATGATATTTTACTTTTGAATTTTCTAATTATTGGTCTATATTATCTCCTGTTGCTTCTAGTATAGCTGCATTGTGATGTGTGCTAATGCTTGCATGGAGAAAGGAGCTTTTGTCATCATGCATATGGTTTTAATATTTAAAACTTGAAACCAAGTGAAAAACAAAAACAAAAAAAGGATAAACATGAGTAAAGTTTGTAAAAAGTGCAAAAATAATTCCACAGACAGAATTACTTAATTTCTAAGATTAGAGTTATATGACAGAAACTGTACATGAAAGAATCACCCTTGTCATGCTTATGGGAGAGAAAGGAAGTAAAAATACCAAGTACTGTATGGGAGGCACTGTGAGTGTACATTGTGTTGAGATGATAGATCACTGTGCAATGCCAAGTGTGATAACTCAAAATTCCGGATGAAGGTGATGTCTTAGGAGAGATCCCATTACTGATTCAGCAAAGTGCTGATTATGCATTTTCTCCAATGGAATAGAAAGTAAAGATGGGAGTAGACCATAATATTTCTGTGGCATGATTTTGCATCAATCACATATATTACACAATTGAGTAAATTCAGCCCTCTGTATCTAAGAGTTTCACATCCAAGGATTCACTCAACCACAGGTCAAAAAGAGTTTCAATAAATTTGTATCTAATTAACATATACAGATGATTTTCCCTGTCACTAGTCCCCAATCCATACAAGATGATAGCTATTTATATGGCACTTACATTGTTCTAGTTATTATAAGTAATCTAGAAATGATTTAAAACATACAGATGGAGGTACATAAGTTATATGCAAATACCGTGTGATTTTATATAAGGAGCTTGAGCATTCTCAGACTTTGGTATCTCTGGAGGTACTGGAACCAATTCTGCAGGGAGACCTAGGGAGAGACTCTCCAGAGCAAGCTGACATGCATGACTGCAAAGGAATACTTACCACACCTCTTATCTAAATTTCATATTGTGTGGTTTCATGGTGATACCATGGTAGTCTTATTATGCTCACCTCCTTTATTTTTCATCATTGGTCTTCAATGAGTTTGGGCCATCTTCAGAAATCACATCAACTTTTAGATGAGAATTTGCCAATTTCACAAATTAAATAAGGCACTGAATTGCAAAGAAACTATCCAATGAGAGTTTGAAAAATAAACAGAATTAGAATACTGGAAATCCCTAAAACCACACAAAACTACTTTGAATTGAACATTTATTTAGATCTAAATTTTACTCATTTATTTATTAAACACATTCTGAGCTTCCAATGAATACCAATAAGCTAGCCAAACAGAAAATGTGAAGGCTTAATAACTTAGAGCTACAGCCTTGCAGGAATTTGTTCTGATGTGCTTATGAAAATTCTAATACATGTATCAAACAATTTCTTGTGATTTTTATGGTCAGTGTTCCAGGCAGTAAAACATTCATAAACTGGACACTTATCAACTCTGTAATGTTTTTCTAAGCCTTAATTCAATAATTGTACAGCATGGTTATTTGTAGATTGGTTTGGGGGACATGAGATAATATAAGTTATTTAGGCTAATGCCAGGCATATAGTAACTACTCCATAAATACTAATACTAGAGCTAGTAATTTTCCTTTTGGGATTTTTTGTTTTTGTGATGGGTTTTTTTGAGATAGGGTCTTGCAAACTATTTGCCCAGACTGGCTTGAAACTGTGATCCTCCTAATCTCTGCCTCCTGAGTAGCTAAGATTATAGACGTGAGCCACTGGCATTTGGCGTTTGCTCAGTTTTTGAGCAAAAAAATTAGTTTCTTTTGATTCTTAAAACTCATTTCCTTCTGTATATGTCACCTTTATCACTTCACACAGCCCTAAAGATATTTTCAACATGTTTAATGAGCACTCACAAGTGCAATGACATTTACATATGTTATATTATCTAATTTTCTCAAGAAAATTATGAAGTAAAATGGCTTCATTTCACAATCCAGAAAACTGAGGCATAATTGTTACTTGGCTTAATTCAATTCACACAGAGTTGGGACTTGAACTAGGTCATCTAATTCTAACATCTGTACTTTGCTGAGCCCAACATGATGTCTTTCTCTGTTTAGTTGGGAGCCAAAAAGATGTATATTTGAATAGCAATTATGTAACTATTCTTTTATATGCTTATTAGAAGTTTAGTTCCAAGAAGGTAAGAACTTTTAATGTGCATCATATGGCCCCTAATAACTCTTCAATAAATGTTAAAGTAACACATGGACTGATTAGAAGCTATGTCTAATCCCTATGTTAAAAACCTCTACAATAACAAACTAAGAGAAGTTGTAGAGAAGTACTCCAGGTAGAGTGTTCAGAAAAGACATTAGGGAATAGGTTGTGGGACCTGATGGCTGAAAAGAACATTATGGAATAGGTGTGGGACCAAATGGCTATAACGAAAATGAAGAGAACTTTTCAGTCCTATGAACTCCATGTGCAAAGGCAAAGAGCTAGCAAGTTAGACCAGTTGGTTAGACTAACACCTACATGTGGCTAGAAAAAGCAAACAAAGAACAACATCATTAGAGGGTATTGTGCACCCCAGTTTCACAACTGGACTTCTTGAAAACCAAGCAAAATGGGTTGACATCCTATAAAAGACAGAGGGTGGAATTAAATAGTTAATAGTCAAATTTAATGCTCATTCAGAGCCATTGGAGCAGACTTCTTTCTTTAACTTCCTGTGCCCAGGTGTTGGGTGTCTACATGAGCAGTGATGCTGCTTATGTATTCTGCTAATCCAGGCAAATGCAGACATGAAAGGATACAGCAGCCTTCGAAGGAACGTATAAAATCAGTGGCTTCCTTTGCCCCTTGCAGAGTTATCCTTTTGACTAAGAGGAAAGATTCCTAGTAGTTATTTAGGATGCAGGTTTTCAGGAAAGGCTGGGAGATTAAACCACTCACATTTTGTGGAGTGATGCATTGCTGACAGGGGCTGTGCTGGGCCTCAGGCGACTTTCATATTCACAGAGATTCCTGCTGCCCCTTGCTTGCAGGAGTGGCAGGGCACTGTTTCTGTAGAAGCATAACAATGCTCCTTGTAGTGCTGATCTGGGTGGAAAATAGCACAGAGAAAAAGTGTTATCTGTGTGAAAATTCTGCAGGTGACATTGCCTGTGCAGAAGAGCATCAGGAGAAGAGTCCTAATTCAGTTTGATCTGTTTGAATGTGTCAGAAAAGGGCATGTTTAGTGCCTTTTGGTTAGAGCTGGTGGCCTACTTAGTGGCTACTAGGTAGTTATAATCACTGAACTTATTAGTAAATCTTTTCTAGCTTAATAAAATGAAAGACCTCCCTCAAATGTATGGCTTTGTGCCATTAGTCCTCTTTCATTCCTTCCTTTCACAGCCACATTCATGGAAATAGCATGTTTGCTATGTGCTAATGCAAATCACTGGTCACTTAGAGCTTGAGTTGAAATGTTCTCCCAAGGTGGTAAGAGCTCTCTCTCTTTCAATCTCTTTCTCTCTCTTTTTTTCTCTCTCTCTCTCATCCAATGCTTAATTTTTATTCTTATCTTCATTGACCTCCTTATAATGTTTTTGAGGTTTCCTGTACATTATTTTCCCTTTCTTCATGTCTGCCACCCATTGGCCTCTTCTTTTCTAGGCTTTGTGGTGCTTCCTTTCAAAGTATCATACTATATCCCTTAAATATGTGCAATTATAATGTTAACTAATAAAATATTTTTAAAAACTATTAGAACTTGTAAACAAATTTAGCAAAGTTGTAAGATACAAAGTCAACACTCAAAACCCAGTTGTGTTTTTCTACACTACAATAAACTACCTGAAACATAAGAAAATAATTCCATTTACAATAGCATCAGAAAGCATAAAATTATTTGTAATAAACCTAACCAAGGAGTGAAATATTTAAACACTGAAAATTATTAAAAATTCACTGAAAGAAATTAAATATGACACAAATAGTGCAAAGATACCTCCTGTCAATGAAACTGGAAAAGTTAATATTGTCAGGCTGTCCATACTATTCAAAAGCAATCTGTGTAGCTTCATGCAATCTCTATTATATATTCTTCTTATATGAAGAATTTTATGTAGTCAAATTTATAGAAATAGATACAAAAATGGTGGTTACCAGGGGCTGAGGGAAGGGTGGAAAAGGAGATCATCATCTAATTGGCAAAGACTGTCAGATTTTCAAGATGACTTGAGCATGGAAATCTCTTTACCACGGCATATCACTCCTGTGTTCTCCAAGAGTGCAGCCCAGCATTGGGGGAGCATCTTCATGGATGCTCCCTTAGCTCCATTCTTAGTGTATGCTTAGGTGGTTCTGGGCAGCTGACCATGAGGTCGTGGTCCATCTCTGATTCACAGCATCCTTATCTGCATGAGTCACCACAGCATAGTGGAGAGGCCTCCATTTAGAAAACTAAAAATAACAGTGTAGACAAAGACTCCACATGGGTCTAGTTCCCACAGAAGCATAAGGTGGCAAAATGCCAGGTAAGGCATATTTTTAGAAATCAGTGGAAATTTCTCAAATGCTGTAGGCTTTCTACTGAGAGGATAGTCTGAATTATAAGATTTATAAGCTGCAAATAAAGTACAATTGGTTCAGCAAATGTATCTGGGCAAAATGTTCCAGCAATTAAAGTCAATAATGGCTGTTACACACTTTATCTTTGATCAGTATTGTAGAGAAAGGTACAAAACTATGCACCATTATTTTTTGAGTAATGTGTTCAAATTTAATGTATATTTATTTAAAAATGAAAAATTCATGATTCTAAATGTACTGAATGCTTTCCTTTGAAAATTCAAGAAATTTAGAGAATTTTAGTGAAGAAAATATAAATAATTATGTTTTCTGGGAAATATGGGCTGGATTGTATTTTTGAGTGAGAAATAAGAATTTTCCTGAAAGCTGTGTGGATACTTTATTATCAATCAGGCAAGAAAGGCACTGGGACTTAAAATGTAGAAACAGAGCCCTCATGTTCTCTGTGACAGTTGTTAGTGGATTCCCTAGAGATTGAAACTGCCCCCTTGTCCTATGAAACCTGCCTTCATCTACAAGGAGCTACTTTCTGTATTTGCTGTTTTCACACTCCCAAAGTAGCTCTTTCCATAGTGACTGCAAGTCATAATTGTTGAGGGCCTGGTGCTTCTTAAGGAAAAACTGTGTAAATAGTCATGACCCAGGTATGGCTAGGGAGCAGGGGAGGGGTTTTGTTAGTGCTTCCATTTGCTATGGTTTCCCAGAGAAATAGACCAATAATATTTGTATATCTCTGTCTCTATTGTTTATCTCTCTCTCTCTCTCTCTCTCTCTCTATATATATATATATATATATATATATATATATACTCAAATATTATATATACATATAAAAATCAATCTGATTGGGTGTGGGGGAAAGGAGAGAAAGAGAGAGAGAAAGAGAGATTTTAAAGGAGAAAGTCATCTGCTGTCTAATTCTCTCTTGCTCAGGGGAGGTCAGTTCTTGTTCTAATAAGGACTTCACCTCATGGCTGATGCTTACCCACATTTTGGAGATCAAATTGTTTTACTTAAACTCCACAGATTCAAGTGCAAATCTCATCCAAAAACACCTTCACAAGAACATCTGGAATAGCATTTTATGAAACATTTGGCCACTTTGGTCCAGCCAAGATGTCACATAAAATTACTCATCACAGCACTTAAGAAGAAATGACATGGGGAAAACTGCTGCTGCACGGACAAGCACAGGGTGGCTGAGGGTCCAGCTGCTCAGAGGCCTGAAGAGACACAGCACGGACAAGCTGGTTTGTGGTCATGGAAGGGAGATTTGTAGAAGGGAACATTCTGAACAAAAATAGGAAACCTTAGATACATTTTGTTTCCCAATCATTTTGGTAACCAGGTTGCATGTGGTTATCAATTTTGTATATTAAGTATTTTGGTAATCTTCAGCCTACAAAAAACTATGAGGACAATAAAGAGAATTTCTTCCCTAGAGCCAATTCAGGATAGATTGCAACATGGCACTCTATCATAGCCCTTAAATCAAAGTTGTTTCCTGCAAACAAGAGCATTCTCCTCCAAAGCAACTATTTTACAATCAAAATCAGGAAATTACCATAGACAATTACCACCGTTTAGTCTTCGGATATCATTCAGCAATGAATCCAAGTCTAGAACCCTGTGCCATATTTGTAAATTTCCTTTAGTTGCTTTAAGTTACAACACTTCTTCAAGGTTGCTTTTTTTCTCCCTCCCTGGATTTTAATAACCTTAACACGTTTGAAAATTATGGGCCACTTCAGTAATTATCCCTGAACTTGGGTCTAACTTCTGTTTCATCAGGATTAGATTCAGGTTATGGACTTGTCTTGATTTGGGCTGCTGTCACAGAAGACCACAGACTGGACAGCATCAATAATAGACATTTCTTTCCCATAACTCTGGAGGCTAGAGCTCCAAGGTCAGAGTGCCAGTTTGTTGGTCCTGGCTGTACATGTATCTCGTGGTATCTTCACAAGGCAAGAGGAGAATGAAGGAGCTCTGTGGAGTCCTTTGTAGTAAAAGCACTAATTCCACTCGTGTGCTTCTTACCTCCAAAAAGGCCTGACGAGCCTAACACCATCACAATGGAGATGAACATTTCAACCTGTGAATGTTCGAGGTTGTAAGAGAGGGAATGCATTATTAAGAATAAAGTGCTGAACATTTTAACACTGGTTTCTAACAGTAGTTCTTACTTTAAAGCAGGACTGCATTGAATTAGCATTTTGCCCTAAAAGGTGACACAAATACAAGGAAGACACTAACATAAAACTGACAAGTTTTTGTTTTTGTTGTTTGCAGGGGAGTGGGATTTGAACTCAGCCTTATGCTTTCTAGGCAAGAGATACAGCACTGGAATCAACTCTAGCCCTTCATGCTTTAGGTTATTTTCAATCTCACATTTTTTTTTGCCCAAGCTGGCCTCATACCACAATCCTCCTCTCTATTGTCTCCTACATAGCTGAGTTATAGTGTGTACCACAACATCCAACTTGATTGTTGAGATGGGGTCTCACTTAATTTTTGCCTGGATTGACCTTGAACTGAGATCCTTCTGATCTCTGTCTCATGAGTAGCTGGGAATACAGGCATGATAAGTTGAAAAACTGGGCTTCTAAGGACTATTGTAAAGAAAATTTAACAGTTATTAGACATATAAAGCAGTATATATTATTAAATTGCTTGAGTGATCAATTTTGTCTCTAATGCAATTTTTTCAAAACATTAGGGAAATTCACTTAGACAAAATGGGGATAAATTGTTCATTCAAAGAAGATAAACAAAGTTGTACAATTTATAACTATTAAGAGGGCAAATCACAAACCCGTTAATTGCATCTTAAAGTGATACAAGTGTCGCATATTTGAAGTTTTGTAGACTAAGACTATCTGATGAGGAAATCTCTTGTTGTGTAGGTTAATAGCTTCAAGAATCAGGAAGCAATTCGCTACATATGTCTCTAAATGTTACTGCAGCAGCAGCTTCAACACTGCTGGGAGCTTTTCATTTCTTCCCTAGGACAATAGCTGAGTTATTAGCTGGTACTGCTGGCAACTTTCTAAATGAAATGGTTCTATGTCAGGGGTTAAGTACTGGAAGTTTTAACAACAAAGAGGGTTGCAGAATTTTCTTTATGTAAATCACTGCACACTTGGAAGTTTTTCTTTATAATCAGAAAGGGACACAGGAAAAATAGGTATTTCATAAAAGGATATAAAGATGTATGTGTGAAAAGGAGCATTCTGTTTATGTAAATAAAGAAATAATATCAAGGAGGAGAATAATAAAGTGCATATTCTTAACCTCAGGAATGTTAATTATGATTTGGAATACTAAGTATCCCTTTGTGCATACTGCTTTTATGTTTTTGTTCTTGATCTTTTCATAAATGTAATATGCACATTTGAAAGCCTGGGCCTTTATATCTGTGAAACAGCGTAAGACTCAATAACTTTTAGTAGGTAAAAGAAAGACATGGCAACTGAGAAATCTTTTTAGAGGTTAACCTCAATATTTTCTGAAAAACAAAAGATATTAGAAAGCTACAAATGTTTGAAAGTATTTATCGGCCCACAATTAAACTGCTAGTGAATCTTCATTTAATACACTTTCAGATACAGAGTATATGAACATTTCCTTGCTCTTCTTGCTGTCACTGCCCCATGAAGAGCAATCTCTCACCACTAATCTACCAGGTAGCTAAACTGTAAAAATATTTGTCAAAATATTCCACCACTTAAACCTCTTAAACCAAATATCTGATTCCCTAATAAATGAAATAATTTTCCTAGGCTAGAAACTTAGTGTTGTAAAGTTTCTGCAGTAGAAACACATCTTGCTTTGAATGTAGACAATTACTGTAAGTTCTGTTGCTCACTTTGGGGAAAGTACTACAGACAGAAACAATGAAACAAAAGTTGTTCTTTGAAATGACAAACCTTGAGTCAATCTGACTACAGGAGGAAGGAAATGACCTGAATTAATAAAATTAGAGATGAAGAAGGGAATATTGCACCAATGAAATCCAGAGAAGCATGAAAGAGTACTTCAAAACCTATATTCAAACAAACTGGAAAATCTAGAAGAAATGAATAAATTTCTAGATGAATTTGAGCTACAAAATTGAGCCAAGAGAATCTAAACCACGTAAATAGAGCTATAACTAACAATGAGATCAAAGCAGTAATAGTTTCCCAACAAAGAAAAGCACAGGACCCAATGATTCATTGTCATATTTTACGAGTTCATTAAAGAAGAACCAATAACAAACTCCCCAAACTTTTCCATGAAATAAAAATGGAAGGAACACTACATAATTCATTCTACGAAGCAATTGTTATATTCATTGAAAAAACAGAGAAGGGCACAACAAATAAAAAGCATGTGATAGACTAATTTCACTCAAGAGTATAAACACAAAATTCTCAATAAAATACTTGCAAGCAGAACTCAGCAATACATTAATAAGATTGAACGCCATGATCAAGTTTGTTTCATCTAGCATAGCAAGAATGGTTCAATATATGTGAATCAATAAACATAATATAACATACAAATAGAATCAAGACAAAAGTCACATAATCATCTCAATTGATGAAGAAAAAGCCTTTGACAAAATTCAAAGTCTTTTCATGATAAAAGCTCTGAAGAAACTAGGAATAGAAGGAATGTACCTCAACATAATAAAGGCCTTACATGACAAATCTATAGCCAACATCATACTAAATGAAGAAACTCTGAAATCATTTCTTTTAAAGTCAGGAACAAGACAAGGGTGCCCATTTTCCACACTCATATTCAATATAATCTTGGAGTTCCTAGTCAGAGAAGACAAGAGAAAGAAAAAGAAGAGAGTCAAATAGGGAAGAAAGAAGTAAAATTATTCCTATATGTAGATTACATGATTCTATATTAAAAAGACCCTAAAATAGCAGTATATAAAATCAACATACAAAAAATCAGTAGGTTTTCTATATATCAACAATAAACAGGCTGGGAAAGAAATCAGGAAAACAATGCCATTCACAATAACCTCAAAAAAATACCTCGGTGAGGATGCAGGGAAAAAGGAACCCTCATACACTCTTGGTGGGAATGTAAACTAGTGAAATCACTGTAGAAATCACTATGACAGTTCTTCAAAACACCAAAAATACACCTACCTTATGTTACCACCATACCACACTTGGGCATATATTCAAAAGTATAAATCAATATACAAGTAAGATAGCTGTATACCCAAGTTTATTGGCGAGCTCTTCACAATAGTCAAATTGTGGAAACAGCTGAGGTGCCCAGCAACTGATGAATAGATTAAGAAAACTCCACACCATAGAATATTTTCAGTCATAAAGGAAAATGAAATATGTCCTTTTCAGGAAAATGGGTGAAACTGGAGATCATCAGGCTGAGTGAGATAAACCAGGCTCAAAAGGCCAAATCTCACTTTTTCTTGCTCATTTCTGGAAATTAGACCTGAAATAATGATGATTGAAATAGTAATAGTAATGGTATCTGTGTGTAGGGGGGGATGTCTGGGGGAATCATTGGGAGGGGGTGGGGTAAAGCAAACTGTACTGAGGGTTGAAGAAGATGAAAGTGAGCTACATACATATAACCACCGAACACTGTTCGAAGAGAGAGGAGGGAGTGGGAATCCAGTGGAGGTGGTGAACTTGTTCAAGTTATACCGTACACACGTGTGGAATTGTCAAAATGAACTCCCAATGTCTTAGTGTGTGCCAATTCAAAAATTTTAAAATTCAATTTAGATTTATGTGTTACCTGAAGTAAATCATAATCTCTTACACATTTAACACAAACACATACACACGCACACACACACGCACACGTTGAATATCCCACATCCAAGATGCTTGGAATAAGAAGCGTGCAGTTTTTCGGTTGTTTTTCAGATTTTGGAATATTTGAAATTACATTTTGAGCTCTAGTAGGGATGAGACCCTGGTCTAAACCCTGAGTTCTCTTATGTTTAGTATACACCTGATACTTATTGCTTAGAGATAATTTTATACATATTTAGTTATTTTGTGCACACCGAACATCAGAATGCCCAGGTGTCACTCTGTCAGGGATGTGTGTGGAAAAGACCCATCACAGCTGATGGGGTGGGGAGAGGGAGGATGTTCTCCCTCAAACACTGAATAGACTGTTTTGTGCCTGTGTTTTGCCTAAGACCTGTCATGAGGGCAGTTTGGAATTTTTCCACCTTTGGAATCATGTGGGTGTCCAAATACTTTTAGATTTTGGAAAATTTTGGATTTTAGATTTTTGGATTATGGGTGCCCAAACACACCACTCTAATTAAATATTTATTTTTTGCAAAATTTTATTATCAAGTAAGATACAAGACATTTGTTAAACTCACAGAGGTTCCTCTATATTTATATTTTATTTAATAAGATTATAGTTAATTTCAATTAATCATAAATATGAGTGGATTAATTCAAAATTAAATGAGTCTTTGGACTATAAATAATATCTAGGTCTTGTTCTATCCTATTAATTAATAAAGTTTTAAATAAATAATCTTTCTTTCCTATATCCCTGTTTAACTGTCTGAGAAGCAAATTTACTTAGAGATATAGACAGTGTGATCATTACTCAATTTCAATTGCTTGAGGTGAAATAGTTGTAAATTCAGTCATCAATTTTTAAAAATCATAGCTGTTACATTTACTTAAGGATGAGAATGAATAATTGTGTTACTAAGATTCCAGCCTCTAGAGTAATGAAACAGGTAGATCCTACTGCATGCTTCACTCTTATACTGGTAGTAGGTCTCGGAAGACTCTAATGCAGCCCAGGCACTTGTACAAGACTCCTGGAGCCAGTGTCACCATTAATGTGTTGAATATCCACCTGTGCAGATCAATGTGGTACAGCTCCTTAACCAAATGATAAACTCTGCAATGTGCCTTAAAATGGCATGTATTGCAAGTGATCACTTTTATATTTGTAAAGATATTTTTTTGCTCACTTTATTTTTAGCACTGGACCAAAACTCTAAAATAATGTCACACTTTATTGCTTAAAATGATTTTCTAGTTCTTGTGTCTCCTACCTAGACTACAAGCTCCTCAAGAAAGACGAGGTTATACTATAATAATCTTCTTCCACTTCATCCCAAGTCCAAAATACAACACTGAAGATCATTAACTTTTTAGCAACTGAATAAATTGATTCTGCATGAAAAGTTAATATAAAAATCCATTTATCTGATCTATAGTTATCAATTTATGTGCCAGTCTGTGGTCTTCTTTTCCATTCCACTTGAAATATTAACCCCTTAAAGCAAGTGCTGCCATTTTTTCCAAATATTCACATGCTCTATTGTAATAGAATCAGTAATTTGGCATTGGGTAGATAGATGATGGCTTAGGTGACAAATCCCTTGCTGCTACATCAGTGGTCATGGGCCTACATCCTAGATGTGAGATGACTGGATGTACGCATCTTCAGACCAGGCCCTTAGGGTCTCTGTTATGGCAGCTGAAGACATATTGTTACCAACGATATGCGCAGTGCACATGGTTTCATAAATAGGGACTATGAGCTGGGCTAGGATGCTAAACATACTTTAATAATTTGTCCAAGTTCACACGATCTGTGAATAAAGGAGCTGAAATTAAAAGTCTGCTTGATCATCTTCCAAAAGATTTTCTCTATAGAGTTGGATCAGAAATTCTGCTTTTCATGATAAAAGCGAGAGCACACAAGGGAGGGAAGAGGATAGGTAAGACACCTAAAAAACTAGCTAGCATTTGTTGCCCTTAACGCAGAGAAATTAAGCAGATACCTTAAAGCAACTGAGGCCAATAGGAAAAGGGGAACAGGTACTAGAGAAAAGGTTAGATCAAAAAGAATTAACCTAGAAGGTAACACCCACGCACAGGAAATCAATGTGAGTCAATGCCCTGTATAGCTATCCTTATCTCAACCAGCAAAAACCCTTGTTCCTTCCTATTATTGCTTATACTCTCTCTACAACAAAATTAGAAATAAGGGCAAAATAGTTTCTGCTGGGTATTGGGGGGGGGAGAGGGAGGGGGTGGAGTGGGTGGTAAGGGAGGGGGTGGGGACAGGGGGGAGAAATGAACCAAGCCTTGTATGCACATATGAATAATAAAAACATTATATGTTTGTGAATGTAAATGTCATTTAAATTGATGCTTTCATTGTTTCACTATGTAGTGTAAATCTGTACAAATAACACATCATAGTCAGTTCTTGATATTTTCTTAAAAAAACAAAAATAATAAAGTTTGTTTTGCCATATTAAGTTGGAAAATAAAAAAAAAAAGAAATTCTGCTTTTGATTTAAAAATAAAAAGCAATGAATAGACAACAGATCCATGATGCACAATCTCTCTGGGAAACTTATTTTCCATCTGTACACATAGAGCATAAAACACTTAAGTGTTATCACTGTATTCTGTAGGATTTGTTCTTGTTTGGTTACCTATTGTGGAGAGGGGGAATACAAGGAAAATATTGTTTAATTAAAAAAATTTAACTTATGTTTTCAGAAGAATTTTAAATGTATCATAGAAGAGATTGATTTTATCACTAATAGATGTAATTATTGTGTAGTGACTATGGTAAACACTAATGGAATAAGAACTGGCTCCACTTCTGTGCTGGATGAAAAGACTTTTTGTTTGTTTGTTTGTTTTGATGGTACTGTACTGCTTAAGCCATGCTCCATTCCAATTTTGTTTAGTTTATTTTTAGTATAAAATCTCATGCTTTTGCCTAAAGCAGGCCTGGATCCTGATCCTCTTATCTCTACCTCCTGAGTAACTGGGATTAAAGAGGAGCACCACACACCAAACCAAGGCTTTTGGTTTTTGTCCAGACATTTTTCCTTTTTTGAAATAAAAGCACAGAAAAATGCATAGATGTACAGCTTAATTAAATATAATAAAGTAAGAAATACAATGTTACCAGCATATCAGAAAGTTCCTGTGTTCTTACAACGTCTTCATTCTGTTGGAACTTTGTAAAGGTAAACACAAGCCTATTTATCATAATAGTTTTTAATTCATTTTCTTTATAATGTTAACTTGTAACTTTTCATTCATAAGGACTTTAGATTGGTATTTTCTGGCAGAAATTCACACTGTATTTTGCTTCTGTTCCTTATTTCATGGTGAATTTACTCATGTTGCTTTACATCAATGTATATGTTCATTTCCATTGTCACATAATACTTAACACAACTTATTTCTTTAGTTTGTTTGGAGAATATTTGTTTTTTTTCACATTCTAATCTATTATAAACAATGCTTCTATGAACTTTATTTGTTTCTGAGTATACATAGGCATGCACATTCATGTACCTAGTAGTAGAATTGCTAGCTTAAACTCTAGTTGATAAGGTCAAACTGTTTTCTCATTTATAATCTTGCCAGTGATTTATGATTTTCAGTTGTTATGGTAACATTTGATATTGTCAATTTTTTCAAGTTAAGCCTTTCTGGTGGTGGAAAGAGTACCTTGCTATAGTTTGAGGTTTAATTTCCCTGGTGAGTTATAACATTCGGAATTGTTTCCTATGATTATTTCCCATTTAGAAATTCTCTTTTGTGAAGTGCTTGTTCAAATACTTGTTAATATTGGGTTGCCTGTTTATTTAATTTTGACTTATAAGGGTCATTTATATTCTACATATAGCACATATGTAACCTTTCACTGCAGCCAGTCTTTTCACTGTCTCAACTGTGTGTTTAAATTATGTTGGTAGTTCTGGCACACATGGAGTCACAGGCACCACATTTGCTCTAGCAACTGGAACAGCAAAAGCCCTGGCCAAAGTGTTAGAGACATTTCAAGCCATTAAATATCAAGCAGCAAAGTACAGAGATCCCTGAGAAACAGAAAGTAAGGCAGATAAGCCCTGGGATTGGCCCAGGTCCTTGCTTCAAGCTTCTGGGATTTTATTATTTTTTTTGTAGGGAGGGAGGATGCAGGAGGCAGGAGGAGCCTGAGGACTCCATGAGTTGAAATAATCCAGGAATATGCACACATCAAAAGAGCTAGAGTTGGAGAGGCAGAATGCCAGAGAAGAAGGCAAACTAGAGCAAATTCTGGAGACATTTACAGATTGCTCAAGTATTCTGTAGAGAGCTGACCAGCATATGTAGGTGAGAAAGCTACCACATAAAAGGAAGTTCTTCCACAGGGCCAAAACAGAACCTGTTCCTTCCAGTCACACTTCAATATTTTATAAGTTACGGGTATACTTTTAAAAGGTTTTGCCTCAGTAATAGGGAATAATTTGAGTTGGCAGGTAAACTATGGTTCACCAAATTATATTTGAATTGTGATAAATAGCTAATAACTATTAAGTATAAATATGTTCCATGTGTCATGTTGCCACTACAAATAGTGCAGCTAGGAGTATAAGTTGGTAAGTATCCTATTAGTATATCTTAAATACAGTGTGGAGAATCTTTACTCTAAAACATTATCTTAAATTCAAATTATTTGGGTTTCCTATAATTCTTTTCTCTAAATTCAGCAATCCTATGAATAATGAACTCTTTAATATGTACTGCTCTGAACTTGCCTAATAAATCCCAAAAGCAAGACCCTAAATATCAAAATGCTCCCAAGTAAATTAACTGCATCCTGGAAGACGGCTCAAGAATGTCTATATTACACAAAATGTGTAAATGTGTAATGTGTGGCACCTAGTTAGAAATTACTGTGCATACAAAGAAGTAGAAAATATGGCCAAATTACAGGAAAAATTAATTAACTGGAAAAATGTATGGTGAACACAGATTTAAGATTAGCAGATAAGAGCATGAAGACAGTTATTTTAACTATATTGCAAATAAAAAAGTAAAGGTAAGATTTTTTTTATGTTAAGTAGACCATTTTCAGAGGTTTTAGAAAAGACCAAATTCATTTTCTACAGCTAAGCATTACACTGATATAAAAACTTAATGCACTGTATTAGAGCAGAACAGTCATCACAAAGAGAAATATTAGTGAATTTGAAGACATAGAAATAGAAATGATGTAAAATGAAACACAAAAAAGAACAGAAAATAAAAGTAGACATTATCAGTGAACTTTGCTTTGACTTGAAGCTGTGCAAATGTGTGATAAGAGACCCTAGAGGAAGGGTGAAAATGAAAACTGAGTATCAAGGTAAAAAAATTGCATCGAGATAGAGATTTTAATGGATTATAAGGATGAATAGCTAAGAGTTATAGGGTAGACTTGGGAAATAGTACACTCTATTTTCTGGATTTGTTAGAGGTAAATACTTAAAATTAGATTCAGGTCTCTCATGCATGATTAGACTTAGAGATCTTTAATTATTGGTATCTGATTTCTCATTCTTCTTCCAGTTTATAGACATTTCATTGTGGCTCTGTGTTCACAAGGTTTCCTCCAGATCTATCTGTTTTCCTCCCTATGATCATCTCCAAATGAATGTTCCAGTGGCAACTCAAACTCAGCAGGTTGTCATCTGACTGGTCATTTCCCTTAAATAAACCCCTATTCCTGTACTATCCCCCCCCCATCTCAGTAAATAGCATTGCTCTTTAACCAATTTTTAAGTTCATTCTTTTAGATAAATGGTCCTCCCAACTTTCTTTCTGCCTTTCACTGGGTCACAAAGTCTTACAAATTATACCTTGAAGCAGTTCTTTATTCTATTCTCCTTAACAATTGGCTCTGTTTCCTGTTGGGTTGTTCTCCTTTTCCTCCACTATGCTGAGGTGCCATGGGTCTTTTCTGCATAGTCACACTCCCTCATTAGCTGGATCTTTGCATTAGGTTTTCTCCCTGCCTGACATGTCCATTATTTACCTGACTGGTTTTCTCTTCTATCTCTATTCTCAGCTCAGATGTTCCCTCCTGGGACATGTCTTTTCATTCACAACTCAATGAAGTTTCTCTTCTCTGTATTTCTACAGCAGCTGAATTTACACTCCAGGTCATATCTCAATAAGGCTTTTCATTTACATGCCCAACACCACCTTACCAGTACATTTTCCCAGGAAAGGGAAAGTGTTCCCATTCCTTATCGCCAAGGCTGAGCACACATCTTGAAACTATAACCAGGATTAAATCACAATTTCACAACCTAAAGACTCCTTACTTCTATTTCTGTAGGAAATGCTGTGATAAGACTGCTTCTGTAAAAACTCTTGTGTGAAATCCATCAACACTGTGAATATGTGACTATACCACTGAGTAATTATTATCAGGGATAGATAGTAATTTAATACTGAGCTGGGTAATGCTATTATTTATATTTATTTTGGAAGTTTACATTTTATTAACTAAATTGATAGAAAAATTAGACTTTTATTTCAATGAGAAGGGTAATATTCCTCCACAATTTTTTTTAGAATAGTCTGCTTTACATAAAACACTTTTACTTTTACCTTAAAAAACTTATGGATGCTTAGTTTTTTAATTCATGACTTTTATACAATTGCAAATAAGATTCTAACCTACCCATATTGAAGCAAAGGAATACACAAGAATCTTGAAAGTTGAACACAATCGGTGATGTGAAAGCACTATTAAACTCAAATGACTTGAACTAATGTATAAGCAGAGATTTTTTCCCTTCTTAAACTGCCATAACCAACTAGTAGTTCCCTCATTTTTTAATCAATGCACAGACACAAATGAAATAAGACTTAATTCACAGAGTGTGTATAATAACGAAATAGAATAACTTCTGGAAACTATTTTTAACTTCATGGTTTATGTTCAAACTGCAATACTTCTAGTACAGTTCATTGGACCATTCTGTGATAACAAATGACCCCCATTGAGCAATTATTTGCTTCATCTTAGAATTAGTAAGAAAATATACTAAAAAAAGAAAGTGAAAAACTGAGACACATTTTAATTAAAAATCCTTTTTCTTTTTCATTTAATTTTATTTTTAATTGTTGTTGTTGGACTTGAGGTGCATTGTGATATTTATAATACATCATAGTTGAATTCACCCCCTCAATCATTCTCCTATGTTTCTCCTCCCACCATTCCTGGAATTGTTTCAACAGCTCTCACTTTTTCATTTATGTACATGAGGCATAATATTTTCACCATATTCACCCTCTTACATCCTTTCCTTATATCATCCCACTCCAACTGGCACCACCACCCAGGCAGGACCTGTTTTGCCTTCCTGTTCTCTGCTTTTGTAAAAAAAAAAAAGCCATTTTTTGTTTGTTGAGATAGCTACACAGGGTGTTTCATGGTGACATTTCCGTGTATATATGTATTTTAATCCGAATAATTTCATCCCCTCTATTTTTCTCCTTTGTACCTTAGTCCCCTCCCTTCTTATAGAAATTTCAAAGGTTTAAAAATTAGGTGAATATGGTTGATGTACCTCCAATACAAGAAAATCCTTCTCTTCTTGCATATTATTTTTCAAAAGTAGCAACAGTAACTTGTACCAACTTGAGGAAGCTACTGTCTTGAATTAAAATGTAGCCTGTGAGTTAAACGACTCCTAAGCCGTCCTGAGAAGTTCAGTTTCATTCTCCTTTCAGCCCAACTCTTGGTTATTTGCAAATTAATATTTAAATCTTACCTCTCTATATTTAATTAATGCTCCATCTTTAATATTTTAAAGTGTCAGTGAAATAAAGTTGAAAGCTCCAGGGTTCTTTTGTTAATCAAGTGCTTTTATTTCTAGAAGGAAAATTTATATTATTTAATGAAATAAAGTGTGCATAGCAACAAAATATCTTCAACATTCTATTAATTCCCAATGAAAAGTTTTCTTGTTTTATGTTGAGCTATTAGTAATAGTCACAACATTGTATCAAGTATCCTTCTGTATCTATTACTATCACTATATGGTCTTTCTTCTTTATTACTGTGGTAAAATGTATTTACAAATTCTCATGTTAGTCAGATCTTGCAGGCCTAATGCAGAAACCTCATAATCTTTTATCTGCATAGTCTTCATATCTTCTTGGATGTTTCTGCTAATATTCATTTGTTAAATTCCCACATCTACTTTGGTGTCAGACTAGTTTTCCATATTTAGCTTTGTTAAGTTTTGGTTGTGTGATATATTCTAAAATAAATTAGGAGTTTTCTATGGCTTAGAATATTACAGATGGTATTGGAAATTTCTCTTCTTTAAGAGATAGAAATAAAACTTGTTTGTGAATCCGTTCACTTTTTGTGCCCCTTTTACAATCACAGTGCTCTAGAAACCTTTCTGGTTTTGTCAATGGTAGACAGTTTATTCACTTACAGTTGTCTTGTTTTAATTTCAATAATTTGTAGTTTTCTAAGAAAACATAATTTTATCTCAATTTTCAAATTTTTTACTGTATACATTGCTTAATATTTGTCGGTAATCCCCTTAATTTCTTCTTTTAATTCCTATTTCACTTCTGATCCTGTCATTTATTTTCATCATCTTTTTTTTGTCCAGGTGAAGCTTGCTTGAAGTCCCCTTATTTCACTTGTCTTTTTCAACTGTCAGATTTCAGAAATTTAATTTTTCAATCAGCATTTGTTTTTGTTTTATATTTTGGTTGGTTTCAGTTTTACCTGTAACAATTTCCTAGTCCTACTTTTTTCTTGACTTTTGAAGTAGTTCTTCAAAATAGTTGAATAGTTGAAGATGAAAACAAGATTGATCTTTGTTATTTACTAGTCATTACTAGTAGTTGAAGATGAAAACAAGATTGATCTTTGTTATTTACTAATCATAATATTTAAACTCTAAAATTCTTTTTAATGCAGGTTTTCCTGGGTATCATAGGTTATGATATTAAGCATTTTCTTTTTACCTTTCCTCATTGTCAGCCCCTAGCATTTAGGAATGGATTTTAAATATTCAATGTAAAAAGTAGAAATTATTAGCTCTTAAATTTCAAAACAAAATATCTCATATAATTTTTTAATCTCATTTTCTTTAACATCATATATAAATTCTTACATGCTTTTAAGTAGAAATACATCTATGCTTTAATTATTATAACTGTCTCTTGCCTTTCTGTTCACCTTATTTCATTGTCTACTTTAATCACAGTTTGATACTTGTTTGCTTTATAATTCCACTGTATTTCTACATCATAGCTAAAGTAGCCTGCACATAAAGCACTTATTATGTGCTGGGTCACATTTCAACCCAAGTGGTTTACATCCAAATCACTGACAGGAACACTCTCAGGGGAGCAGGGTGATGAATACTCTGAGGTGCCGAAATGTGAAATATATTGTTTAAGTTTATATCGCTGGTCAGTGGTAGAGCTGAGATTCATATCCTTGTGGCTTGTCTCTGAAGGGCTTAGGAAACAAGACTCTGTAAGAATTAAACATTTGTAACTAAAAGTATTAATTTATGGAAATTAATTAATTTATGCCTTCCTTTCTTAATATCTCAATTAGTTTGTGTGTCAATGCCCCCTTCCTACTTCCTTTGCACTAGATTCTGTGAATATATACTTATTTATTTACAGTTTACAAAATGAAGGATGATTATGACAACTGTAGCATTGAGAAGGGTAAGCACTTAGCCAAACTACTCTCAACTTAGAGTAGGTAGCAGCAGTTTAGTCTAGGACTTAGTCAATGGTTCTTCTGTGGTTGTTACTCTTCTCCTCACATCACTTAACCCTTCTTAGCTCTCATCACAGACTGGCATGTGTGAGCTCCCTTGTATTCTTCTGTGTGGCACCCTGGCTCTCATAACTCTTGAGTGCTTTGCAGTCATTCACTTTCAAAGGCTTATGAATTCATGAGAATGTTGTTTACATTTAAAAACACAATTCTAAATTATTTTGCTTAAAAAATTACCTGAATCTTAAATGTGGAAGACAGTCTTAAATATCATTTTGTTGTTTCATTGCTTCCCAAATATTTAAAATGCTACTTCTTATTGTGGGAATTTCTCTTCAAGCATAGAAGTTTCCTGGGTCAAAGATTCCTTTTACAAAAAAAATGATACTTTCATCTACTTACTGGGTAAAAGAGTTAGAGCTTATGTTTAATGACTTCTGAAGTTATACTGGAAGGAGCCACTTGAGTCCCTTGCGATGTGTACTGGCAGTTCTGATGTAGACAATATTTGTTCATCATTTATCCCTGTAGGTTTACTGCTCAACCTTTTGCAATTTTCTCTGGGAATTCAAAGATTGGCATCCAATAGACCCTCTTAACCCAGGCTTTTAGAATTTGAAAGACCCTGACAACAGATTGGTGGATAGTAAGAAAGAGGTATCAGGATTCTTATCCTTATAGCTATCTTCTTGACAATACAGATCCCATGGCTCCTAACAGAGTGCCCATTGGTGTTTCATTACAGTCCAGTAACTGTGGCTCTGTGAATTCCAATGTGGTTGACAACTTCTCATTCACTAGTCTTGGAGTACTTCACTGTGGGGTTTCTCTGCACATTTTTACACTGTTTTGATCATAGTCACTGTATTAAATTGCTGTTAACTTTGTGTGGACATAGACTTCCTGCAGAAATCCTCAGGGATAAAATAATGGGTATTAAGAGTGGACATAATTGAGTGGAATGGGAATCTCGAAGAGGGATTTAGAATTGGTATGAACAAATATAGGATAAGCATTAGCACACGGTTAACTTATTCACCAAGAAAAATGGGGGTGATATTACCAGGTGTCATGTGGTAGCTTCACAATTGCTCCCAGCATCATGGCATGCCATGAAGTAATGTGGCTGCAGCACTTACTTGTGATGGCAATGATGTTTTCATAGCTGTAATATGGCTGATAGCTTCTAATGGCTACAGACAGAGTACATGGTGAAAAGAGCAACTGAGATTTTAAATTTTTCCCAAATCATAAGAGGAAAATCAGAAATCTTTTATGCAACTTCAAAATTGCTCCTCAACTCATGTAGCTGTGGGGAAGTTGTATTTGAACCTCAGACTCTGGGCCTGATGGAATTGATTGCAGACCTACTTACAGTATCAACTTTTTATGGCCACATTGCTGGTTCTCTCAGGTAAGGCCCTTAAAGGCCTTAGTGTGTCAAGTGGGATTGAAATTATGAGATGAGGAAAGTGGATAGACCCAAATAAAACTGATAAATGTAAACTCCCAAATGTCTCACATCTTCCTTGGTAGAGAAAGACACCTCTATTTCCCCTGTTACTCTACCCTTTTCCACCCTGACGTACAAGAACTAGCCTTCAAACATTTTTCAATGATTCCATTTTGATGGTAGTTTCATGGAAGGATAGAACTGTTCCAAGGTAGCCTTCCTACTCCCACACATTATACTACTTCAGTAGCCACCAGAATTATCCTGATCTATAGGATCTGGCAAGAGAGGAGGTGGATTTGTAGGGTCTTGCCAATTAGAGGAGTCTTGGATCTATGTTTGAGGGTAGATTCTACTGATAGAATATTATGCAAAATGAAATCTAAGATAAAAGCACCCAAAGTTATTGACATGGGTGTACTTTCCTGATATTTAGGATTTAAAAATTTTTTGAGCATCTTTTTGTGTCTAAAAGTTTGGGTGATGGTTCAATGAAGACATGTCTCAGAAGGATTTCTAATTTCATTTCTCTTTTATTTAAGTGTTGTTCCTAAGACCTTGCATCTCAAGAGACCATCTACCATGAATAAAAGTTTGATATGTATATTAAATGTGAGAATAAATTACAAGGTACAATATTAATTTTTTTTACATAGACTCTATTATGCTATACTTTCTGAAGCATAATTATTTATATTCATATGTGTTAAGAATACACTGTTATTCCCTTGAGAACAGAAAAAGTTTATTTCGTATTCATTTTTATTTTATTTTTAGTTTTCTTTCTGGAAGGAATTTTTTTAATTTTATAGTTTTTACATTTACTCACATGTGTATACATTGTTTAGGCCACCTCCCACTCCCCCTACCCCACTGGTCTGGGGAAGAACCTGTTCCATTCTCTTATGTTCTAATAATGTTGAAGAGAAAGCATAAGAGATAATAAGAAAGACATAGTGTTTTTGGTAGTTTGAGGTAAAGATATCTATACAGGGAGATTCCTAGTGTTGCTTCCATGCACTTGTGTATTACAACCCACTTTGGTTCATCTCTACAAAACCTCTTCACTACTTCCTAGTCTGCTTCCTATAGTGGTCTCTGACTGATTAAAATTACTATATTTGCTCCTCTACAGTGAGCATATCAACCACTCTCACATTTTTTTGTTTCCTTCCTTTCCCCTATTCTTCCCAAGCACAATCTCCCCTTAGTGTTTGACCCATGTCCAATAATATTACTGCTTTTTTTTAGGTCTAAAATCTGCATATGAGGGAGTACATGAAATTTTTAGCCTTCTGAGCATGGCTAACTTCTTTTAAGATGATGTTCTCCAGTTCCATCCATTTACATGAGAATGACAAAATTTCATCATTCTTTGTGGTTGAATAAAATTCCATTGTGTACAAATACCACATTTTCTTAATCCATTCATCAGTAGTGGGGCATCTTGGCTGTTTCCATAACTTGTCTATTGTGAATAGTGCTACATAAACATGAGTGTGCAGTTGCTTTTGTAATAACCTGAGTCACATTCCTTTGGGTATATCCTTAGGAGTAGTATTGCTGGATTATATGGCAGATCTATGTTTAGTTTTATAAGAAGCCTCCATATTGTTTTTCAAAGTGGTTGTACTAGCTTACATTCCTACCATTAGTAAATGAGGGTTCCTTGTTCCCCAAATCCTCACCAATATTTGTTGTTGGTGGTGTTCTTGATGACAGCTATTCTAGCAGGAATGTGGTGGAATCTTACTGTGGTTGTGATTTGCATTGCCTTTATGGTCAGGGGTGGTGAGCATTTTTTCATATGTCTTTTTTGCCATTTGGACTTCTTCCTTGGAAAATCCTGTTTAGTTCAGTTGCCTACTTCTTTACTGGTTCATTGATTTTGGGGGAGTTTAGTTTTTTGAGCTCCCTGTGTATTCTGATTATCAGTCCTTTGTCTTATGTATAGCTAGTAAATATTTTCTCCCACTCTGTGGGTGGTCTCTTCAATTTAGAGACCATTTCTCTTGTGCAGAAACTATTCAATTTCATGTAGTCCCATTTGTCTATCCTTTCTCTTAGTTGCTGAGCTGCTGGAGTTCTACTGAGGAAGTCCTTGCCTATACCTATTGCTTCCAGAGTATTCCCTGCTCTTTCCTGTAGTACCTTTAGAGTTTCAGGACTGATATTAAAGACCTTGATGCATTTTGAGTTGATACTAATACAGGGTGATAAACATGGATCTAGTCTCAGTTTTCTGCAGGCAGATAGCCACTTTTCCCAGTAACATTTGTCGAAGAGGCTGTCTTTTCTCCATTGTATGTTTTTGGAAACTTTGTCAAAAATAAGGTGGGTGTAGCTGTGTGGATTCATATCCAGGTCCTCTGTTCTACTCCTCTGGTCTTCATTTCTGTTTTTGTGCCAGTAACATGATGCTTGATTGCTATGGCTCTGTAGTATAGTTTGAAGTTGGGTATTGTGATACCACCATCATTGCTCTTTTGGCTGAGTATTGCCTTGTCTATTTGTGGTCTTTTGTGTTTCCAAATGAACTTTGGGGTATATTTTTTAATATTTGTAATGAATGTCATTGGGATTTTGATGGGAATTGTGTTAAACATGTACGTTGCTTTTAGTAGTATAGCCATTTTTACTATGTTGATTCTGCCAATCCATGATCATGGGCGTTCTTTCTACCTTCTGTAGTCTTCCCTGATGTCTTTTTTCAGTGGTTTGTAGTTTTTCTTGTAGAGGTCATTTACAATCTTTGTTAAGTTTATTCCTAGGTATTTGATCTTTTTGAGCTATTGTAAATGGAATTGTTTTCATACATGATTTCTCAATTTGTTCATTGTTCTTGTATAGAAAGGTGACTGATTTTTATAAGTTGATTTTATATCATTGCTGAAACTGTTCATGGTATCTAGGAATTTCTTTTCTTGGCTCTTATTGTTTTATTATTAATATGTGCATACAAGGCTTGGGTCATTTCTCCCCCCTGCTCCCACCCCAACCCTTACCACCTGCTCGGCCCTCTCCTTCTCCCCCCCAACCCCCTCAATACCCAGAAGAAGCTATTTTGCCCTTATTTCTAATTTTGTTGAAGAGTAAGTATAAGCAATAGTAGGAAGGAACAAAGGTTTTTGCTGGTTGAGATAAGGATAGCTATACAGGGAGTTGACTCACATTAATTTCCTGTGCATGTGTGTTACCTTCTAGGTTAATTCTTTTTGATCTAAACTTTTATCTAATTCCTGGTCCCCTTTTCCTATTGGCCTCAGTTGCTTTTAAGGTATCTGCTTTAGTTTCTCTGCATTGAGGGCAACAAATGCTAACTAATTTTTTAGATGTCTTACCTATCCTCACCCCTCCCTGTGTGCTCTTGCTTTTATCATGTGCTCAAAGTCCAATACCCTTGTTGTGTTTGCCCTTGATCTAATGTCTGCATATGAGGGAGAACATAGATTTTTGGTCTTTTGGGCCAGGCTAACCTCACTCAGAATGATGTTCTCCAATTCCATCCATTTACCAGCAAATGATAACATTTCGTTCTTCTTCATGGCTGCATAAAATTCCATTGTGTATAGATACCACATTTTCTTAAACCATTCGTCAGTGGTGGGGCATCTTGGCTGTTTCCATAACTTGGCTATTGTGAAGAGTGCCGCAATAAACATGGGTGTGCAGGTGCCTCTGGAGTAACCTGTGTCACAGTCTTTTGGGTATATCCCCAAGAGTGGTATTGTTGGATCAAATGGTAGATCAATGTTTAGCATTTTAAGTAGCCTCCAAATTTTTTTCCAGAGTGGTTGTACTAGTTTACATTCCCACCAACAGTGTAAGAGGGTTCCTTTTTCCCCGCAGCCTCGCCAACACCTGTTGATCGTGGTGTTGCTGATGATGGCTATTCTAACAGGGGTGAGGTGGAATCTTAGTGTGGTTTTAATTTGCATTTCCTTTATTGCTAGAGATGGTGAGCATTTTTTCATGTGTTTTTTGGCCATTTGAATTTCTTCTTTTGAGAAAGTTCTGTTTAGTTCACTTGCCCATTTCTTTATTGGTTCATTAGTTTTGGGAGAATTTAGTTTTTTAAGTTCCCTATATATTCTGGTTATCAGTCCTTTCTCTGATGTGTAGCTGGCAAATATTTTCTCCCACTCTGTGGGTGTTCTCTTCAGTTTAGAGACCATTTCTTTTGATGAACAGAAGCTTTTTAGCTTTATGAGGTCCCATTTATCTATGTTATCTCTTAGTTGCTGTGCTGCTGGGGTTTCATTGAGAAAGTTCTTACCTATACCTACTAACTCCAGAGTATTTCCTACTCTTTCCTGTATCAACTTTAGAGTTTGTGGTCTAATATTAAGATCCTTGATCCATTTTGAGTCAATATTGGTATAGGGTAATACACATGGATCTAGTTTCAGTTTTTTGCAGACTGCTAACCAGTTTTCCCAGCAGTTTTGTTGTAGAGGCTGCTATTTCTCCATTGTGTATTTTTAGCCTTTTGTCAAAGACAAGTTGGTTATAGCTGTGTGGCTTCATATCTGGGTCTTCTATTCTGTTCCACTGGTCTTCATGTCTGTTTTTGTGCCAGTACCATGCTGTTTTTATCATTATTGCTTTGTAATATAGTTTGAAGTCAGGTATTGTGATACCTCCTGCATTGTTCTTTTGACTGAGTATTGCCTTGGCTATTCGTGGCCTCTTGTGTTTCCATATAAATTTAACAGTAGATTTTTCAATCTCTTTAATGAATGTCATTGGAATTTTGATGGGAATTGCATTAAACATGTAGATTACTTTGGGAAGTATCAACATTTTTACTATGTTGATTCTACCAATCCATGAGCATGGGAGATCTCTCCACTTTCTATAGTCTTCCTCAATCTCTTTCTTCAGAAATGTATAGTTTTCCTTGTAGAGGTCTTTCACATCTTTTTTTAGGTTTACACCTAGGTATTTGATTTTTTTTGAGGCTATTGTAAATGGAATTATTTTCATACATTCTTTTTCCATTTGCTCATTGTTAGTGTATAGAAATGCTAATGATTTTTCTATGTTGATTTTATATCCTGCTACCTTGCTATAGCTATTGATGATGTCTAGAAGCTTCTGAGTAGAGTTTTTTGGGTCTTTAAGGTATAGGATCATGTCATCTACAAATAGGGATACTTTGGCAGTTTCTTTACCTATTTGTATTCCTTTTATTCCTTCTTCTTGCCTAATTGCTTTGGTTAGGAATTCCAGTACTATGTTGAATAGGAGTGGAGATAGTGGGCATCCTTGTCTGGTTCCTAATTTTAGAGGGAATGGTTTCAGTTTTTCTCCGTTAAGTATAATGCTGGCTGTAGGTTTGTCATATATAGCTTTTATAATGTTGAGGTACTTTCCTCCTATTCCTAGTTTTCTTAGAGCTTTTATCATGAAATGTGTTGGATCTTATCAAAGGCTTTTTCTGCATCTACTGAGATGATCAAGTGGTTTTTGTCTTTGCTTCTGTTAATGTGGTTTATTACATTTGTTGATTTTCATATGTTGAACCACCCCTCCATTCCTGGGATGAAGCCTACTTGGTAGTTGTGAATAATCTTTTTGATGTGTTGCTGAATTCGGTTTGCCATTATTTTGTTGAGGATTTTTGCATCAATGTTCATTAAGGAGATTGGCCTATAGTTCTCCTTTTTGGAGGTGTCTTTGCCTGGTTTTGGGATAAGTATAATACTGGCTTCATAAAATGTGTTTGGCAGTTTTCCTTCCCTTTCTATTTCGTGGAATAGTTTAAGGAGGGTTGGTATCAGTTCTTCTTTAAAGGTCTGATAGAGTTCAGCAGAGAATCCATCAGGTCCTGGACTTTTCTTTTTGGGGAGACTCTTGATTGCTGCTTCAATTTCATTTTGTGTTATAGATCTATTCAGGTGATTAATTTCCTCTTGGTTCAGTTTTGGATGGTCATATGTATCTAGAAATCTGTCCATTTCTTTAAGATTTTCAAATTATTTGAATATAAGTTCTTGAAGTAGTCTCTGATGATTTCCTGGACTTCCATGGTGTTTGTTGTTATCTCCCCTTTTGCATTCCTGATTCTACTAATTTGAGTTTTTTCTCTCCTTATTTTAGTCAGGTTTGCCAGGGGTTTATCCTTCTTGTTTATTTTTTTCAAAGAACCAACTTTTTGTTTCATTAGTTCTTTGTATGGTTTTTTTGGTTTCTATTTCATTGATTTCAGCTCTTATTTTTATTATTTCTCTCCTTCTATTTGTTTTGGGATTTGCTTGTTCTTGTTTTTCTAGGAGTTTGAGATGTATCATTTGGTCATTGATTTGGGATCTTTCAGTCTTTTTAATATATGCACTCATGGCTATATACTTTCCTCTCAGGACTGCCTTTGCTGTGTCCCATAGATTCTGGTAGGGCGTGTTTTCATTTTCATTGACTTCCAGGAACTTTTTAATTTCCTCTTTTATTTCATTGATGATCCATTGTAGTAGTAGTGAGTTATTTAGTTTCCAGCTGTTTGCATGTTTTTTGTTTTGCTTTTGTTGTTGAGTTCTAATTTTACTGCATTGTGATCAGATAGTATGCATGGTATAATTTCTATTATATTTGCTGAGGCTTGCTTTGTGCCCTAGGATATGATCTATTTTGGAGAAGGTTCCATGGGCTGCTGAGAAGAACGTATATTGTGTAGAAGTTGGATGAAATGTTCTGTAGACATCTACTAGGTCCCTTTGATCCATTGCACATTTTAGATCTTGGATTTGTTTATTGATTTTTTGTTTGGATGACTTATCTATTGATGATAATGAGGTGTTAGAGTCTCCCACAACCACTGTGTTTGCGTTAATATATGCTTTTAGGTCTTTCAGGGTATGTTTGATGAAATTGTGTGCATTGACATTGGGTGCATACAGGTTGATAATTATTATTTCCTTTTGGTCTATTTCCCCTTTTATTAGTCTGGAATGTCCTTCTTTATCTTGTTTGATCAATGTAGGTTTGAAGTCTACTTTGTCAGAGATAAGTATTGCTACTCCTGCCTGTTTTTGGAGGCCATTGGCTTGGTAAATCTTCTTCCAGCCTTTCATCCTAAGCCTATGCTTATTTCTGTCAGTGAGATGAGTCTCCTGTAAGCAACAAATTGTTGGATATTCCTTTTTAATCCATTTTGTCAAACGGTGCCTTTTGATGGGTGAATTAAGTCCATTAACATTAAGCATTAGTACTGATAGGTATGTGGTGATTCCTGCCATTTAGTTGTCTTAGTTGTTTGAAGGTTTGATTGTGTGTACCTAAGTTGAGGTTACTCTCTACTGTCTTGCTTTTTCTTTTCCTGTAGTTTCGTGCTACCTGTCTTTTCATGGTTAAGGGATTCCTTGTGCAGAATCCCTTGAAGAATCTTTTGTAGTGGTGGCTTTATGGTCACATATTTTTTTAGTTTCTGCTTATCATGGAGGACTTTTATTGCTCCATCTATTTTGAATGATAGTTTTGCTGGGTAGAGTATCCTGGGGTTGAAGTTATTTTCATTCAGTGCCCAGAAGATGTCTCCCCAAGCTCTTCTTGCTTTTAATGTTTCTGTTGAGAAGTCTGCTGTGATTTTGATGGGTTTACCTTTGTATGTTACTTGTTTTTTCTCTCTTACAGCCTTCAGTATTCTTTCCCTAGTTTCTGAACTTGTTGTTTTAATAATGATATGTCGTGGGGTAGTTCTATTTTGATCTGGTCTGTTTAGTGTCCTGGAGGCCTCTTGCATTTGTATGGGACTATCTTTCTCTAGATTTGGGAAATTTTCTGTTATTATTTTGTTGAATAGATTATGCATTCCCTTCGCTTGCACCTCTTTTCCTTCTTTGATGCCCATGATACTGAAGTTTGGTGTTTTGATGGAGTCAGTGAGTTCTTGCATTTTCTTTTCACAGGTCTTGAGTTGTTTAATTAATAGTTCTTCGGTTTTTCCTTTAATTACCATTTCATCTTCAAGTTCTCAGATTCTGTCTTCTGTTTGTTCTATTTTGCTGGAGTGGACTTCCGTTTTGTTTTGCCATTCTGTTTCATTCTTTTTTCTGAGATTTTCCATATCCTGGGTGGTTTCCTCTTTAATGTTGTCTATTTTTGTGCTGTGTTCATTTATCTGTTTATTCATCGTGTTCTCTGTTTCACTTTGGTGTTTATACAGTGCTTCTGTGGTTTTCTTTATTTCTTCTTTTGCTTTTTCAAATTCTCTATTTTGTTGTCTTGGAATTTCTTGAGTGTCTCCTGTACACTTTGGTTGACCCTATCCAGTGTCATCTCTATAAAATTCTCATTGAGTACCTGTTGTGTGTCTTCTTTTAAACTATTCTTGTGATACTCTGGTTTCTCTTCAGATCGTATAAATCTTTCGCCTTTTAAACTATTCTTGTGGCATAAACTATTCCTTTGGCATAGTTTATCTTTATTTTGTTGGAGTCTGGATTTGAGTATCTGTTTTCTTCATTCCCCTCTGGTTGCTATACTAATTTTTTGCTGTGGAAAAACTGGTTTCCCTATTTTTTCTGTCTTCCCGTCATTGTCCTTGGTGTTGTTACTGTCCCTGTACTGTGTGCAATTAAGTATTTTCTAGCTTGTAATAATAACAATGGTAATATTTAGAATGGAAGGGTGAGCTGAGATTGAAAGCAAGAAGTTAAAGAAAAGGGAAAACAAATAAACAGACAAGTAAGAGAAAACAAAACAAGGAGTCAAATAAGAAAGTTTCAAAGGTATAAACAGGGAGCATTTGTGTACTAATCGACAGTAAGCTGAACAGGCATTAGAGAGACAGAGAGAGGATAGAAAATAAAAAATAAAAAGAATAAAGATAAGAATAAAAATAAGAAATAAGTAAATGAAAGAAATATATATATATATATATATATATATATATATAAATAAAATAAAACAAAATGAAAAATAGAAAGAAAAAAAACCAAAAAAATCTCCAAGTTCAAATGCAATGAAGTTTCAGTCTTAATAATTTGGGTGTCTGTCTCAGTCTTCAATCCTGGAGATGGTGCCTCAGATGTTGTTCTGTAGATGTCTCATCAAAGGGGATGCATAAAGTAGAACAAAACTGCACACACACATGCAAAAAAACCCCACAAAGTGTCCCAAGTTCAAATGCAATATAGTTTCAGTAAGTTTTTTAGCTTGCTCTCATCAAAAGGTAGGGAGACAAATTAAAAAAAAAAAGAGTCTGGAGACAGTTCTAAGGTATCTGCAGCTGTGGCTCGCCTGCCTGCTGCTGTCAGCTTGCTGTTGCTGGTGGCATTATTTATGCAGATCTCTAGGGTGAGCTTAGCACTCACCTGGCCCTGCAGGCTTTGTTTACTCAGAGTTCTCCTGTGTGTGAGCCTCTGCTACAAGCTTTCCCCTTTCCAAGCACACTGGGGGAGGTGACACTGCACCCGCTTTCTCAAGCCTGCGTGTTTGTTTACAGTTCACATGAGAAGTGGGTCTTCCCCCCGTCCTGTGGAGTTTTCCTATCTCTGCCACTCTCACAAGCTTTCCCGCTCCTGGTTGCTGGGAGTGCGCCCCCGCTCCTGCTGGAGCCTCTCCGGCCCGCCTGGCTTGTTTGTTTACAGTTCCGGGAAAGATTCCCTTCCCCCAATCTTCGGTGCTCAGTGCACCCCACTCTCTTTCCCACGTGTCTTTATTGTTCTTATTGCTTATTACTCAGTTTCTCCTTTTTCCCCGGGTGGAGGTCGGTCTGTCCAGGGGGCTATGCTGCTCTGGCTCAGGGTTGTCTGTGGGAGTACCGCGGTACTGCTAAGCTCTCCTTGTCTGCGTCTTCCTAAGCCATCTGGGTGCTGGCGACTGGCAGCCTGGGGGCCCTCCTGGTTTCTCCGTTTAACAAGAAGTGGAGATTCTCTGCACCGGCTGGAGGTGTGGAGGGGTCAAAGTTTTCCCTCTTCTCAGTGGTTTTGCCTGCAAGGTGTGTCTCCAGCATCTCTCCAAGATTTCACTATAGGAGGCATGCTTTCTGCTTCCTCCCTCTTGCCGTCATCTTGGAATCTCATCTAGGAATTTTTGAGTGGAGATTTTTTGGTCTTTGAGATATAGGATCATATTGTCTGCAAATAGGGATACTTTGACTATTTCTTTACCTATTTGTACTCCTTTTATTTCTTCTTATTGCCTTATTGCCCTGGGTAGGAATTCCAGGACTATGCTGAATAAGAGTGAGTTGAGTGGGCACCCTTGTCTTGTTCCTGACTTTAGGGGAAATGGTTTGAGTTTTTACCCATCGAGTATGATGTTGGTCATATCTTTGTCAAATATAGCTCTGTAATGTTGAGGTACATTCCTTCTATTCCTAGTTTTCTTAGGGCTTTTATCATGAAATGTGTTGAATCTTATCAAAGGCTTTTTCTACATCTATTGAGATAATCAAGTGGTTTTTCTCTTTGCTTCTATTAATGTGCTGTATTAAATTTATTGATTTGCATATGTTGAACCATCCCTGCATCCCTGGGATGAAGTCAACTTGGTCATGGTAAGTGATCTTTTTGATATGTTGTTGGATTTGGCTTGTATTATTTCATTGAAGATTTTTGCATCAATGTTCATTAAGGAGATTTGCCTGTAGTTCTCCTTTTTGGGTGTGTCCTTGTCCCATTTGGGGATCAGTGTAATACTGGCTTCATATAATGAGTTAGGCAGTGTGCCTTCCTTGTCTGTTTCATGGAAAATGTTAAGGAGTATTGGTATTAGTTCTTCTTTAAACGTCTGATAGAATTAAGCAAAGAATCTGTCAGGTCCTGGACTTTTCTTTTTTTGGGAGACTCTTTTTTGTTGCTTCAATTTCATTACATGTTATAAACCTGTTTAGGTGGTTAATATCCTCTTGGTTCCATTTTGGATGGTCATAAGTATCTAGGAACTTGTCCATTTCCACAAGATTTTCCAATTTATTGGAATATAAATTCTACATGTAGTCTGTAATGATTCCTGGATTTCCTTGGTGTTTGTTGTTATCTCCCATTTTGTTTCGATTTCATTAATTTTTTCCATCCTCATTTTAGTCAGATTTGCCAAGGCTTGTCAATCATTTTTATTTTTTTTTAAAAACCAGCTTTGTTTTTCTTTGATTATTATTTTTTTTTTTTTGGTTTCTAATTCATTAATTCTGGCCCTTATTTTTATTATTTATCTTCTTCTGCTTGTATTGGGTTTTGCTTGTTTTTGTTTTTCTGGAGTTTGAGATGTAGCATTAGGTCATTTATTTGAGATCTTTCTGTCATTTTCATATATGCACTCATGGGTATAAACTTTCCTCTTAGGACTGTCTTTGCTGTGTCCCATAGGTTCTGGTAGGTGGTGTTTTCATTTTCATTAAATTCTGGAAATTTTTGATTTCCTGTCTGTTTCTTGTATGACTCACTGATCACTTGCAATGTGTTGTTCTGTCTCCAATTAATTGCATATTTTCTGCTATTGTTTTTGTTGTTGAGTTCTAGTTTTATTGCATTGTGATTAGATAGAATGTAGGGGAGTATTTTTATTTTCTTATATTTGGTGAAGCTTCTTTTGTGCCCTAAAATATGATATATTTTGGAGAAATTACATGGGCTGCTTAGAAAGATGTACATTGTGCTATTGTTGGATGAAATATTCTGTAGACATCAATTAGGTCCATTTTATCTGTGGTGTCACTTTGTTCTAGGATTTCTTTGTTGATTTGTTTTTTGTTGGGATGTGTTATCTATTGGTTATAGAGGGGTATTAAAATCTCCCCCTACAACTGTGTTGGAGTTTGTATGTGCTTTTACATCCTTTCTTGTATATTTGATGGAATTGGTTACATTGAGATTGGGTACATATAGGTTGAAAATTATTATGTCCTTTTGATGTATTGCCCCTTTTATTAGTGTGAAATATCCTTCTTTGTCTCATTTGACCAATATAAGTTTCAAGTCTACATTATCGATATAAATATTTCTACTCCTGCCTATTTTTTGGGGGGGAGGAGCATCAGCTTGGTAAATCTTTTTCCAGACTTTCATGCTAAGCCAGTGTTTATGTCTGTCAATAAGATGGGTCTCTTATAAACAACAGATTGTCCAATATTCCTTTTTAAGCCAGTTTGCCAAATGGTGTTTTTGATGGGGGTGTTAAGTCCATTGACATATAGTATTAATATTGACAGATATGTGTTGATTCCTGCAATTTAGTTGTTTTGTTGTTTAAGGGTTTGATTGTGTGCAGTTGAATCAGCGCTACTCTCTGATTGCTTATGTTTTCTCATAGTTTGATACTTCCTGTGGTTTGATATTTCCTGTCCTCTCATGGTTTTCTTTTTCTTTCATCTTCTGTGTGCAGAATTCCTTGCAGAATCTTCTGTACTGGTAGCTTGGTGGTCATATTTAGTTTATTATTTTAGTTTCTGTTTATTGTGTAAGATTTTTATTGCTCCATCAATTTTGAATGATAGCTTTGATGGGTAGAGTGTCCTAGGGCTGAAGTTATTTTCATTTAGTGTCCAAAATACCTCACTCCATGCCCTTCTTGCTTTTAAGGATTCTGTTGGTTGGTATTTTCATAGGTTTATCTTTATACATTATTTGTTTTTTCTCTCTTATAGCCTTCAATATTCTTTCTCTATTCTTTGTGCTTGTTGTTTTAATGATAATATACCATGGGGAGGTTCTATTTTGGTCAACTCTGGTTGATGTCCTGGAGGCTTCCTGTACCTGAATGGGCAAAACTTTCTCAAGATTTGGGAAATTTTCTATTATTATTTTATTGCAAATATTACATACACATTTGGCTTGCACCTCTTCTCCTTCTTCCATGCCCATGATTCTCAGGTTTGATCTTTTGATGAAGTCACTGAATTCTTGCATATGCCTTTCACAGCTCTTCAGTTGTTTAAGAGTTCTTCTGTTTTTTTTCTTTAATTTCTATTTTATCTTTAAGCTCTGAGATTCTGTCTTCCACTTGTTCTAGTCTGCTGGAGTAGCCTTCCACTGTGTTTTTTGTTTGACCAAAGGGACTTTTTATTTCCAGGATTTCTGTTAGATTCTTTTTTCTGAGGTTTTCAATATCTTTGTTCAACTCCTCTTTTATGTTTTGTGTTGTCATCTTTAATTCATATATCTCTCCTTTTACAGTGTCCTTTGTTTCACTTTGGTGTTTGCTGAAGTCCTCTCTGAGTTCCCTTATTTTTTTCTATGTCTTTTCATGGTCTTTATTTTTGGTGTTTTGAAATTTCTTGAGTGTAGCTTGTACAATCTGGTTACACCATGTCTAGTATCTTCTCCATGAATGTTTCAGTGATTTCTCCCAAGGTTTCCTCTTTGAGGTTTTTTTTTTCTTTTTTTGTGGGTATCACTGGGCTCCTTAGTGACCTTTATTGTTGTTTTGTTGGGGTCAGCCCCTGACTATCCATTTTCTTCATTTCCCACTGAATCCTGGATTGAATTATTTTTTTGAGGAGTGTGGTTTCCATCCCTTCTTATTCTTCTCATCACTCAACTTGGTGTTGTACAACTATGTTCTTGCTAGGCTAGTTGGTATTTTTAATAGCCTGTTTTCCTTCCCTTGCTTTAATTTTTGTGTTGTGACTGATTTGGTTGGCTAGCTAGGTTGATGTACTCTTTCTGTCCCTGGCCTGGAGGTGTATTCCAGCAATAACAAATTCACAGGTTCAATGCCAGACCAGTTGTTTACATATTATGTAGAAAATCCCCTAGTGATAATATCTATTAACAGTGGGAGTTGGGGAGGTTATGGTTATTAGGCTAGATATAGAAATTTGAGTATTTGGTAAAGGTGGCACTAAAAAGGGTAGGCAGGAAAAGGGGTGTGTGGATGGAGGAATAAGTGTGGAGGCTTGTGGCTTTTGTGGCCCTTGTGTGTGTTTGGGTGTATTTCTTTTGTTGCAGTGGAGGGTGCTTGTGTCAGGGTTTAAAGCAGGCTGGAGTTGTGTATAGTAGGTACAATAGGCTAGTCAGTGTGTGGTGAGTGTGTAGGGCAGAGGGGTAGTGTGGTGACAGGTTGGGGAAAGGTCAGAGGGGAAGGTGAAGACAAGAGGAGTGAGTGGATGAGAAGGGGCAGAAAGAGTAGTTGGGAGGGAATACAATGGATTTTAGCACAGGAAAAGGAGGGAACTTATCCTTCCTTATCCTACAACTAGGATAAGCAAATGGTGATGTTGATGTTAATAATACAGAAAAAAAAATATCAGGTTCAGGATCCAAAAGTTCAGTCTTTTGGTAAAAGTTCTGGAGTTTTTCCTTAGGCATCAAAGTTATAGCTCTGATGAGGTCTCACCAGCTGACTGGCTTGTGAGTACTATTTGCTTCCTTTTGTCCATAGGTTTAGTTGTAATTGGGAGGTGAGTTAAATCTGCCAGTTTTTGCAGGGTTATCAGAGCTGTTGTTTTTCACCAGGCAGCAGCTGTGTTGCCCTTCAGCTGCAATGCTTTGTTCTGCTCCTCCCCGCAGCAAGGTGTGGGAATTCAGTTTGATTACTGCCGTCTGTTCCACAAGATCAGCTTGGGGATTTTCTACCTGCCCCACTTTGGGAGGTTTACTTGTCACCCCACCCCTGCTTTCAGCCTTTATGTCTTTCCGGACCTCTGCTTGGTGCTAGTGGCAACTCTGGGAGGTTGACTTTTTGCCCTGCCTCTGGTCTCAGCCTTTGTGACTCTCCTGACCTTTGCTCAGTGTTAGGAGCTCCTCTGGGATGTTGGCTTGTCACCTCACCCCCACTCTCAGCCTTTGTTGCTTTTCCCACATTCATTCATTGAGATCTCAGGACTGAGAATTCAGTTCCTTGCCCTACCCCAGTTTTCTGGCATAGGTTCAGCATTCCATCCCCACCTCTGCTGTTAGTGTTAGATTACGGTTTGCTTTTGATGCTTTCAGTTTTATTGGGGGTGGGGTTCAGCTTGTCCAGAGGCTGTGCTGAAGTATATTCCCCTGGGGTGGGTAGGGAAATCACGTGTGGTCCTCAATGCTCACCTGTTAGTTCTGTGGATTCACACAAGCAGGTTTGGAACCAGATGGTAGAAGAAATGACGTGGCATAGGAAGCCTTTCCATTGGTTAGGGGTCCTCTTGATTGATTCTGATTGATGCTTGTCTTCTGCTTGTTGGGAGAAAAAGAGAAGAAAAACAAAAAAGAAAAAGAGAAGTGGCCTGGGTGCTTTTTTCCCAGGGCAGGACTTTCCTTGCTGGTTGTACCACATGGGATTTTTGCAGCTGCAAGTTGCAATTCAAAAGTGATTTAAGGGTCAGTCTTTGAATTTTATGTGCAGGTAATGTGATGACAGTTATTATTTTGGCTAGAAACAATCAGAATTACCCAAATGTAATACCAACATCTCAAGGTGATTTCTAGAGTTACAGAGCTTAGGATTTCTGATTCCCTACCATAACTGCCATCTTGGATCTCTCTTATTCATTTTTAAATCTCTGCCACCTAGATGTTTCAGAAAGAAAGTTATCTCTGAGCAAATACTGGCTTATTGATTGCTTCATTATTTGAAATCTCATCCCCAATTATCTTGATTTGATATATGGCTGAATCATCTTGATTTCTCTGTCACAATTGATGTAAATGTATTGAAGACAATCTGTACACTCAATAATCTTATAGTTACTAAAAGACATAAATATACGTTTAAAAACCTAAAGTAGCAAGTAGACAATAAGTGCATAAGAATTAAACAAAGATGTCATTAAAGGTGTGGTCATAACCTTTCTGGACAATGTGGGAATTAGTTTGGGTTTTGAAGGAAAGCTGAGTGTAGATAAGGAGGAAAGTTATTTAAAGCAGTAAAAATTGGAGAATGTGGAGAATCATGTAACACTCTTTTTATGTTTTCTGAAAGTACTGGTCAGAAGTATGGATGAAGATTGCTCATAGAAGAGCATTAGAAGTATTTCAGAAAATAACTTGTGACATCTAGATTAACACTAGAACTGTATTGTATAGGTGATGAGAAAGTGTGGAGCTCTAGAGTGGACATGAGTGTAGGCAGAAGCATTTTAGGAAGATGGCTGTGCAATAGCATCGGAATGAACTGAGGGATGGTGAGCCTAGAGAGGGAGAAAAGGAAACTGCAGAAACATGGCTGGACAAGGTCAGTAGAAGTGGAATTTTCCTCCCTGGGAAAGAGTGTTGTCTGGTGATAGACAGTAAGTACTTTCTGCTTGTCCTCAGAATAGAACTCTTTTGCATAACTCTGTAGACTGTAGTTACAGGGTTTCACAGAAGGAGCTGAATTAAATTTATGTTGGCAAATTTAACATGTATGAAATGTTAGAATTATAAAAGCACCGTGCAACCCTAAGGATTTACCCATATCTGTGAATCAAGACAGATAGGACAAATTATGGTAAGAAGTAGAGTTTTTCCATTGACATCCAGGTGGTCACCTCTTAGGAATAGGAGATGGTCAGAAAGGAATAATTAATTACAGAAAGGATAGGTACATTGGGAAAATACATGGAGGAATTTGATAGATGTAGATCTTGCACAGTAAGTAAGAAAGCGTGGGAAGTTGTAGAGGAGTTAAGATTGAGAAATCACAGAGTGACTAGAGTGGAGGTGGGAGGAAGGAGGGGGTGGGTATTGACAGGTTTCTCTCACAGCTTTCTGCTCTGAGCTAATTACATCTCAGCTTTTGCCATTAAATTTAGTGCAATGTCTTAATTGCTAGACAAACCCCCCAGTCCATTTTTTAATGTGTTGGCTTTTAGCTATACTAAATGTCTAATATAAGAGATGTGTATTATGTTAAAATAGTTAATTTAATGTGCAAAACACAAGCTTAAGCAATATTCTTATTTGAGTGAAAAAAATTACTTTGGAGGTTATTGATATTAAGCAGCAGGCTTGCTGTAGTGCTTTAGATTTTTGCTTTTTTCACACTTATCTGTGGCACTCCACCAAATATTATGTAGTGCACCAAAATGTCATTTATTTTAAAATCCTCTGTAACCTAGAAGAAAGAGTTATCAAACTTTATATTTTGATGAACTAAACCCATACAGAAAATTAATTAAATGGAAATGAAATTCATTATAATATGTCAGTTCAAGATTAAAGATACATAAAATTCAGGTTGTTCTTTGTGTGGAAATATCTGTACATATAGTAATACAGCAAAAGTAATATCTGAGATAAGATATTAACTATATGGGAAGGCAGGAGACACTTTATACTTTTTTTTTAATTATACTTTTTATTATAGACAAACAAGAGCTTATAGTAACTCATGTTTTTTGACTATATGTCTTTAATTCCTTTCTAAACATTTTATTGAAATTATAAAATTATGAAATAAAAGTGTATGACATGATTTTTTATATATATTTACATTGTGGAATGGATAAATCAAGATAACTAACATTCTTTACCTTACATACACATGTGTACATACATTCATGCTTTTTTCACTAACTTTTTAATGGATTTTAAATCTTTTTTTTTTTTTAAATCTTTTGAGACAGGGGCTGTTTGTAACACCTGGGCTCAGGAGATCCTTCTGTCTAATCCTCCTGAGAAGCTGGGACTACAATGCGTATGTGACTATGCCTAGCTAATTTATAATTTTTAATTAAAATTTTTTTTTTAAATTTCAGTTGATGTAGAATGCTATAAGCAGAACAGACTTTAGGTCTAATTTCTTCACTGTATATAATATATATATTATTATATAAGAAATTATATAACTTACATTTCATAATATACCATATGTAATTATATATTCTAAATAATGTTATATACATTTACTTGAGAAATTGATCTCTAATTCTCTGATCTTTGAGTGTCCCATCTCAAAAGAGGTACTATTACCAATTTAATAGGATTATTATGATAAAATAGAAAGTATACAAAGGCACCCAATGTAAGTACTAACTTTTATGAGGAGCATAAGTAGTTTACTTTGAAAATTATATTTGCCTCTTATTCATTTGATTGCATAGTTTCCCAAATCATTCTGATTCATAGTTAAGACATCAGCAAATTAAGTGTCCTTGCTACTTTATTGCTAAGATCATTGGTCAAAAGACAGCGCTATAATCATGAGTTGGTTGGCAAGTGCTTCGTTTGTCTCAAAACTATTGAGGCGCGTGTAGGGATCATCAGGAGTATTGGGGATCATATTATATTCCTTTGATTTGGCAATTTGCAAAATGTGGCTCAGGAAGAGAATGACTTCTCAATTTCACACAGTTTCATGTACATTTGTATGTAGTTTGCAGTTTGTTTTCAATATGTAAGAAGCCACATAGATTTCCAGCTATATGTATATGTGATATAAAATGAAAAATATTTAAAGCACAGTACTTTTAGAAAATTAGGCTTGAACATTTATTCACAAGTTCTTAAATAGGTGACTACTTTGTCAATGGGTGCACATATGCACATAAACACAAATGAATGATTAGCTATTAATAGGATCTGATTTGTTAGATATAGAGAATTTTTGTATTTTCAATGCAATATGACCATTAGATGCTGAAGGTGCACTATCTAAAGCATTTGAGGGAAGTTGTTCATACGATATACAAAACATGACATAGAATATAAATTTGAGAGCATTCAGAAAGTAAATGGAGAGTAACATTTACTTTATATGTTAGAGTCCCTTGAAAGTTAGCTTGAAGAATTTTACATGATTTAAATATCGCAATAAAGTCATTAATGTTTTTGAATAAGGAAATTTTACTGCTTGATTTCCATATTGGAACAACTCAAAAGATGAAGTGTTTAGGGCAGATTCACATGAGGAGAGTTTAGATTGGTAGACAGATTTTCAGAGTATCACTGCAATAGACTTTGCTGGAGATAATGGTTGGGTTAAGAGTTTTATCTCCTTTTCACTGCCAAACCCCGACCATGTGACTTATGTCTTTCTTTTCTGTCTAAGCAATGTAACTCTCTTCTCCACAGAAGTCACTTTCTTAAATTTTGTCCTTAGACTTCTAATGCCTAAATCCAAAGGTTATTTTCTCTGTTTTCCTCATCTTTGACATCTCACTAGTCTCAATGAAATATTTTTCCCAAATTAATTTTAGAAACTTCTTTTCTCTCTCCTTTTCCCTATTTCTCAGTCACTTTTACTTGGTCTTTTTCACAGCCAGTGTTTCACTTGAATTTGTTATCTTCCTTCCATGGGTAAAATCACCTATCTTCTAATCTACGAGAATATCTTTAACCGACATTTACATCCCACCTTTGTCTGTAGCTCAGCGAAACCTCCTGAGTCTTCATCCATCCACTTCTGAGAACTCTCCAATCTTTGAATGAAAAGGATCAATGGGCTAGCTGGGGTCCTCTTGTTCTACTTGAATGGGAATTACCTATAGCAACTCTTGTAGTGTTGGTAGTGCTGGGTCAGTGAGTGCTGAATGCTTATGGGCTTGGATGACACACTCAGAGGCTTATAGCTTTAATCACTAGAGTCTTATGACTCCAGGTCTTTTAAGCTAGGTAAAATTACAGCTCTAGAAGCTCAGGTTACAGACTTATTGCCTTGGGATCTGAAGCCTGGCACTTGGTAGCTAGTGAAATCCTCAGTTCTAGGCAGCAGCAAGTAACAGCAGCTGTCAGTCAACAGCCGTCAGTGCCAGCTAATATGACAGCTCCTACCTAAACCTTGGGTGGTGAAGTCATTAGCCTTCAAGACTTACAGTTTCCAGTGACTGGGGACCACAGTTTTATTCACTTATCTCTTCCCAGTCTTCTGCCTGTTGCAGTCTTGGTTGTCTGCCTTCTCTCACTTCCTCTGTACTTCCACCATTCTTCATTATTTCCAATACTTTTGCTCCTACCACTCTGCTCCTGCCTTTCAACCGTCCTCTTTCTGCTACTGTCATTGCTATTACAGCTGCAACCACCTTGGCTCCACTCCCCTTCATATTACCCACTTAGCCTGCTCTATTTATGATAAAAATCACATGCAGGCAAAGAAAAGACCACTTGGGAGAAGCCTCTTATCAGGCCAAATGTTTCAATAACCAGGGGATATCTCCCAACTGAATCAACAAGCAAGTTGAAGAAGCAGGAATGGATGTGTGGCCTGGGTGTGACATATAAGTGAAGGATTTTATTTGTACCAATCACAGCACAGCTTCCAGTTCCACCAGTCACAGGCCCCATATAGGGAGCAACCACAAGCCTTGCATAAGGACCAATCACAAGTCCTGCAACTGGACCAATCACTGGCTTCTTGCTCCTTTACTGAAGAGGTGCTCCCCCTCTCATTTTTGAGTAATAACAGCTGCAGGGCGTCATGAAGTTCACTGAGGTTTGTCTTGATCTGAGCACTGCCTTCCAAATCTGGAGTTGTCATTGGAGCAAGGCCTCCTGAAGCCAAAGTTCTGTCTTCTGTACAACCAGAAGCTGTGGTTGTAGAGGGTCCCAGTAGTTGCTGGAGTGTTTTCAGAGTGATTATAAAATATCCAAAACATCCAAGGTGCCATAAGGGCAGTCTGGCCAGTGACTGCTCTGCTGACCATTGGTTCTCCTCTGAAGGATGCCAAGTATTAGGGTGAACATAGGGCTGCCACTTTAGAACCAGACCCCCTCCCTTCAAAGGTAACTTACTAGAAACTTTCCACTTGGCCCTAAAGAATAACAAACATCCACCTTTAGCCATTTACTAGGAACTTTCCACCTAGACTAGAACAATGAGCCACCTTTAAGCCATTGCCTCAGAAGGATCAGAAGGCTGATTGAGAATGTTCCTTCCCAGTGATCTTCCAGGGATGTCTCCCACTAACCTCTTATATCTATTCCAAGTCTGTAAGTACAGGTGGGGATCTAGCCTTGGCTAGATACTTTCTTCCTGCAGAATTTCTTCTTGAATAAAGCCTGTGCTGGTGTTTGAGCTGTCGCCTGCCTATCTGTTCTATGCTTCTTTCAGTCTAACACCAAGCATATGGGAAGGATCTATCCACTGCCATTCAAAGGCCTGAATGGCTTGCTCACAGGGATTTTGCTTATTCACAGGAAAAAACAAATGAACAACAACAACAAAAACCCATAGCATACTTACAATAAAGACTTAAAGAAAACTCAACATAAAATTACTATTTTCAATAGCATAACAGCATTTAACAGTATTTAACATGCCTAACCCCTGCCCCAGTGCACCAAGGAAAGTTGGGTCCCTCTATGTGTCTATTAGTCAATTCCCCTCTAAAACCAATTGCTGAGAGCTCCATATTTTTTATTGGGTTGCCTTTATTTGTTATTTTGTGATACCTAGAACCAAAATTCCACTGTAACCCCACTCTTTCAAAATCCATGTATTTATTGGTAATATAGCTGTTACTTGCATTGTTTTGTTCCACATTATTTTGGTTATTACTACCATCATTATACGAATTAGAAATTACTTTACCATTCTTGTACTCCCTTTCATTTGTCGTACTAATCTAGTCAAATGAAGCATTCAGTGCTTGTCTTCCTCTCAGAATCTATGTGTTTATGTTTTTGGATGACAGTGGAGTCTGATTAGAAGATTTTCAAATTCTTTGTCCCTAATGGAAGAATCCATGACAGGACATGTGGGTGTAAATGGAATTTATTAAAAGTTAATGAAGGGAAATACAAAGGGAAGCATGGTGGAGCCAGGTGGAATTAGAAGGCCAAGAGAGTGTGCTCTCTTTTCCAGGTGCTTTAAAAACCTATGCTAACCCATGGGAAGCGCAGAATGAGGTGATTCCCATCCAATAATCAATGAGTGGGGAGAAGAATGGGTGGCCCAGGCCAGATGAGGGTGGTCCCTGAGTGACAGCATGGTTAATCTGAGATGTAAAATTTTTCTATGAGTCCCAAACTTTCCCTAATTCTAGCCTGCTTCATTTACCTGCTATTTTCTTGACCTAAAAGTCACTCTGCCTGTGCTACTCCAGCACTGCTTTACTGTACTATAATGCATTTCTATTTTCTTATTTTGTTTTGTTTCTAGAAAGTTTTGTTTTTTTTACTCTTCTTCAAACTATTTGACCAGAGCTAACTGGTCTGCCAGTAAAAAACTCCTAAGGGACTTAAGAGGCCTAACAATAAAGTAATGATAATAGCCAACAGGTATTGATTTGTTAGAATGTAATTGGTTAAGCACCATTTGTGATTTAACTCATTCAGTTCTCACGACTTAAATAGCTATTACTCTCCTTATGCCTGAAGTGTGGTGGCATGCTTTGTTTTTAAAGGCTCCAGTATAGCTTGTGTAATATTTAGGCTAGTAAAATTTAGCACATGCTCTGTCTTAAGGTGTTCAAAATACCAGCCTATTTTTCAGACACTTGTGTAAGCATCAGTTGTCAGACCTGGTGAAGGACAATTATTTAAAATGGAGTAACAAGTGTGTAGAGTAAACTATCTTGGTTTTGAAGAAGACACCAGGGTGGTGCATGGTTTGGGATGCTAATTGCTGATATGATTTCAGTGTTGTCTTTAAGAAAATGTTACACATTTTCGGAAAGTACAAAACTATGCACAGAGCTTAGAAGACGTGTGTGTAGCTGAGTGGTCTTAAAACTTAACTTCTCTGATCTTCACAGTCAGTGGATTTTGGAAAATATGGCTTGCTCTTCGTTAAAGCAATCTTGGGTGATTGCTCAGCTTATTGAAGTTAAAGCACCACAACTAGAGACCATTTCAATTAGAGTCTCAGTAGCCACCAAGCTGCCTCTCTTGTTTGGCTGTTGGGAACATCAAGCCAGTAGACTGGGAAGTGAGCAGGACCATTCTGGAATGCTGGCTCAGGCAACTTGCTGCTTTGGCATCACAGTCTCTCATCTCTTTGACTCTTAAGGTCTTTCCTAAATTGTATAAATCCGATACCTGGAAGGGATCCACTTGTAATGAATCTATAGTACAGATGCCACAGAAATCTGGTCTTAAAACAATTTACATATGTGGTCATTTTTAATTTAAATTTCATTATTCTTATGCTTTGTGTAAAAAAGAAAAAGGCAGTGTGATTCTATTCAGATTTTAATTTAGAAGTGCTAATTTATAATGTTTTATAGGAACTTCTTTTATTATTGATGTCTGGACTTCCTGCTGGTTTTCTTCTTGCTTTGATGATCTGTTTTCATTTAATTTTGTTGTTTTTTGGTCTTCTATTTGGGGCAGGCTAAGCAGTCAAAATACAATTAAGTAGATGCTCTTCATATGCAAATATTTATGTGATTACTACATCAAGCTATTATATTTATTCTGGAAAGAAGTGTATAATTTGAAAAGCTGGAGATTAATAGGAAGATTTTGAAATCTCTTTCTCTCTGAGTAAATGAGTTTTTAAAAATATAATGATACCAATTGATAAAGATCTTTCTTCAAATCATTCTAGTTTGTATTCTTTTGCTGAAGTTCTGTATTATAATTAATGAAAATGCAAAGGCATTCACTCTGAGATTATGGATCAGATCACATACATATTACACTGTTGGCTAACACAAAAGAAATTAGTATTCTATGATATTTTGTGTTGTATAATTACAAATAGGCTTTGGATTACATAAAAGACTAAAGAAGAAAAATTCAGAGAGAAACAAAAACTTCTAGGGACTTGATCGAACTTGACATATGACCTTGTTTTTTTTCTTTATTTTTGTTTCTCTTTTCTCCTAGCAAAATAGTATCTTTCTGTGTTATTATCATTTCAAATTATAATGAAATTGATCTCCTTTTCCTGTTTCATTAATTTATTTATTCTCTTTTATCCTGTTTGCTTACTCTCATTTCGCCTGTGGGATCGTAAACAATTATTATAAAATGTTTGATCTATAACCTTATATATTTGCATGTGTCTTTGAAAAATGTGGTGGCCTTTTATATGTGCATTTAAAAAAATTTTTTTTGACTTGTAAAATTTATGTTACAAAAATGTTGAAAGAGGACTAAAATGAAGAACATAAATTTATAATTGTTAGTATGGTACTTCTTCTTTTTCTGTCAATCTTTCAATCTCTTCAATGCCCACAGGCCTTTTTCTGTCTATATATTTATTTATTTAACTTATTTATTTTGGCTAAAATAAATCACGTACTGATTAACTCTCCACCCTACATTTTAAAACTTTAATCTTCTAATAATTGCTATATAGACTCACCTACATAAACACAATAGCATTTTAACATTTAAGATTATCAAAATGAATTCAGTATCAAATAATATCATCTCCATATACCATGTCACTAATCACTATCTAAAGTTCTTTTGTTGTTTCCTTTTTTTCAACCCATGATCCAAACTGTGTTTGAACTCTAAATTTGGTTATGTTTCTTCAAAGAAGGAAAACCTTTCAATCGTTTTTCTTTCTTTGAAAAAAAAATTTGAATTTTTGTTTTCTTGAAATGGTCATAGCAATTGTTCTACAGAGTATATTATAATTCAGAAGTTGTAATAGTTACCACTGAATTTTTTTAAGCTGTGCTATGGAGATGATATTGTTTATCTCTGCATCATCACTGGGGTCGGTATAAAATGAAAGTTGCCATTATTGGTGTGTTAAATTGTTTGAGTAGCATGCAGATTGCCAGCTTACTTCAATATAAAATTACATTTCTTCCTTGTACCTTATGGGTTGTCTGTGGGTATTATTTTGAAATTTTCTGAAAGCTTGTCACTCAAAACTTTTCACCCAGTTTTTTGTTTCTAAAGATAAGCATTGATGATGCTTACTTAATTCAACCATTACCCAGAGAGCTGTAAAACAGTGATTTCCTAATACTGTTGTTGCTAATAGAACCTCACTGCTGTTTTAGTGGCTTATTCACAGATTCCAGTGAGTTCATCTCTTTATAAGTTTGTTAGCAATTTGGCTTCCCTGTTTTGTTGTCTGTTCTTACTCATAATTGTGTTGAATTTCACATCCTTTTCTGGAGGAAAATGATCAACATTGAGATTTTTCAGATGTAGAACTCATGGATTAAAATATTGATGATAATAGTACAAGGAAAAGCTATTTATTCTCTCTTGCAGTAATTTGGCTACTAGAAAAACAAAAAAGTTGATTTTTTAAAATAAGTTTTTTAAAATAAGTTTTAAAATAAGTTTTTAAAATAAGTTTTTAAAAATGTTTTTATTAATATATGATAGTTATACAGGGGGTTTAATTGTGGCATTTCCATAATATACGTATTGTACCCTGGTTTGGTTCAAACCCCCTATTAATTTCCCTCTTCTCCCACTTCCCTTCTTGAAGTGACTTGGACAGGTTTCGCTGTTCCATATTCACACATGTATAGAAAGCACCTCAAACATAGTCATCCTCTTTACCGTCTTCATTTACCCTCTCCCTCTTTTCCTAACATAATCTGTTTTATAGTCTTGTCCTTCACTGTTTTGGTGTCTGTTCTTGTTCAGTAGGGTTTTTGCCTTGGTATTTTACCTGTCAGCATGTTGTACTTTAATCCATCAACCCCCTTTCTATTACTCTCCCTTCTCCTTTTCCCCTACTCTATACTGTTCAGCAGTTTTCATGTGTATTGTTCCTACACAGATAAATTTTTTTCTGTTATGTGTTTTAACAAAGTTAAAACTTTATTTCAGGTTTTATATTTAATTGTTGATTTAAATATTAATAAATCTTATATTTAGTTCTTTTTTTGCTAATACCAACTATCAAATATTTCTAAAATTAATTGTCTAACTAAGCAGCATTACCTTGGACGAAAAACAGAATAGACTTACTGAAGCTTGGTTTGTGATGTTACTTTCTAAAGTATTTGCATTTAATTACAAATTATAATGGCATATGTAGTTTCCAAATCATTAAAATATTGGAACTGCAATAATAACACACAAATACCATATATAAATATAAAATTACTAATTCTATGTTGATAAATATTTGAAAAATATCTTATATTCATTTAATTTACATACTTGATTGATGTAGCACCAAAAATAATAGAAGTATTTCATGAATCCTATTTTCCCAAAATCCTGATCTTTTAAAAAGGAATAAGTTTTGTTCTGTTGCTGAAATAATAGAGGGAAAATGATATAATGCCATTGGTCAGACTGTATCAGTAGAAATTTTAAAAAGGCATTTATTTCTAATCAAATATTAACAATAATCTAAGATATCTCATAAATGACCAGATATAAATTACAGTTAATTTTCTGTGAAACTTCTCTCAGGAAAGAAGAAAACAACCAAGTCATTCATGTTGCAGAATAAGCTCTGAATAAATTAACATTAGCAACAATGTACAGTTTGGATAAAACTAATTAGCCAAAACAAACCTCATTCTTATATATTGTTTGCTTATAAAGGTTACCTAAAGTAATTGGTAAAAATTATAACAGAAGGAAATTTAGCACAGATTTGGGTATTATACCCGGGAAAATGTTCTAATCATGATAAGGCTGGGATATGACTGTGAACACAATTTTAGAGAATGGCAGTGGTGACTATTGGTTGGGTAAGGAGACTTCATCTTGAGTAAAACTTCTAGTGGTAGCACCTGTGATTTGATTCAAATGATACTTATTCTTAGCCAGATGTGCTGGCACACCTGTAATCCCAGCAGTTGGGCAGTAGAGGCAGGACAGTTAAAACTAGGCCAGGCTACATAGGGAGACCCTGACTCAGACAATAACATCTCCAACCCCTCCTATCACCCACAATGACGAAAACAAGAGCTGAGGATGTAGCTCAGTGGAAAAGAGATTTCCTAGTACATACAAGGCCCTGGGTTTGAGCCCCAGCACTGGAAAAAAAAAGGAGAAAAATAATATGTTTTGATAGCTTACATGAGTACAATGACAATATGATCTGGAGACTGGGTTAAATAGTTTAAAATTTCATTCTCATATTCCTTTTAGTGTTTTTCCTTCTCCCCTAGTGTTAAGTAGGCTTGGTTTGAACCCTTTTGCTTAAGGTTGAAGAGTGTGTGTGTGTGTGTGTGTGTGTGTGTGAAAGAAAGAGAGAGAGAGACAGAAGTGGGGTGGGGCGGTGGGTAGGGAAGAAGGGAAGGGATAGACAGACATGAGAAAGAAAGCACATTTTTAAGTGAAAGAAATTTAAGTGTTTCCCCTATCATGATGTCCCATATGGAATGTTGTTTGTGGTAGAACAAAGACAGAATTTTAAATTCAAGACATAGCAGGATCAAGTAAAGAGAAAGATACCTGATCTGGTTGAATAATTAAAATAGTCAACGTTTTGCAACTCATATTAGAAAGAAGCAACTCAATATAGATCAGCACATGACAAACTTTGATATTCTGATGAAGCAGAAACTTAAATCTTAGAAGTAATTGCAGACACATAAAGCTAACTATTGTACAGGCATTCTTCCATGCATTTTTGTGAGCTTTTCTAATCCTCTAAAGTCTTTACTATTTTTCTTATTATTTAAGATTGTGGAGCTGATGAACAATGATACTAGTGATACATTTCAAGTCAAACACATGGGGAACTGGCATTTAAATGCTGACTCTAACTCTTGAGTGTGTGCTCTCAATCACTATGTGGTGATGCCTGTTGGTGGCATTGCAATGATTTCCTGTGTGGAAATGCATGGCACCACACTATAGGATGACACTGGAGTCAGCTCTCCATCCAGGCATTACAGTCCTAAAGTATGGAAGACTATGCTCCGTGGCTTAAAACTTTGACAACTTGGTGACAATTAATTCAAATGTTTCCTTTCTTCTCTTCACAAACAGAAAGTCCTATGACATAGTTTACAGAGTTTTGCATGTTTGTCTGTTTGGGTGTTTTTGGAGGTTCTGGGATTTGAACTCAAGGCCTTGGACTTATTAGGCAAGTGCTCTATCACTTGAGACATGTCCCCATTACTGTTTGCTTTAGTTTATTTTTCAGATGGGGATGTCTTGATTTTGCCTGAGGTTGGCCTCTGACTTCCCATACAGGTGAAGTTACAGGTGCAGATTACTGTAATGAGAGTTTTGTTTTTAAAGAGTGAAAAGTGTGGACCGTTGCTTCTTAAATGAACTGTGGCTGTACAACAGAATTGTCTTCCATTTAAAAAAAAAATCCTCTTTGTTCCACCTTCAGAAATTCTGATTTACTTGTTCTGGAGTTGGCACCAATAGTTTTTGTATGTTCTAGGTGATAGATGTGCACCCAAGATAGAGAAACTCAGGATTAAATCATGGTGAAAATATTAAAGGAAAAATTCAAAAGAGAGGAAGAGATTAAAGAGGAGTATTTCAGAGTTCATGTATTTTCAGAAAGGGGAAGAGAATGAGATTGAGGACACATGTTGGAGAGATGGATTTTTGAGAAACAGAGGAACACCTCCACCCTAGGCCCAGGTGTCTGTGTTTTAACAAGCACTCATATGCATACACTTTCCTATGAAAAGGCAGATCTGTGTCTTTACATTTGACTGGGATGTGTCAAACAAGGATCATGGCAGTTCTACAGGCCTGTGAGACAGGTTTTTGTTAGTGAAGATCTGAGTTTTGTGGGAATTTTTTCCAGGTAATATGGCTGAATAAGGTTTTCAAGATAACTAACCAATACTCTGGGGAACCCAGAAAAGTTACAAGAAAAGGGAACTAACGAGTGGGACACAGCCAAGGAACTGAAGATTGTGATGAAGTTGAAACTTGACTGCAGTGATAATACTTGGACAATGAAGTTAGGGTGATAGCAGGATTTGGTGGTCTGAGAGTGAAATTTTTGAATTAACGGTAATGTTAGAATTAAAGTTTAGGTGTTGATATCAGAGGCTCAAATTGAGATGGCTGGGTCAGAGGAAAGAAGAGCACTGGAGATGGGGAGAACAGAGGATTAGGAAGCAAAGTTGGGAGGTTATCCTTCAAGAAGTTAAAGCCAGACTGGAAAGGAAACCATGAGTCAGACAGCAGTTTCTTCCACGAATGAAAGGGACTCAGTCACAGTGTATAACTGTGGAGATGAGATTAAATTAGTTGGTATGAGTCTGAGAGAAGTAAGCCTTTTCAGAAACAGTATTTTTACTTTCATAGTGGCATTAGGAAACATTGGGAACAAAACTTCACTATTTGATGCACAAGCACAGTAGATTCTTGGTATCTGTGGGTATATGGCTCCAAGGAGACATTTGTTGAAGAAAAATCATGAATGCTCAAGGTAGAACTCAGTACTGTACTGCAGATGTTTGATTCATTTTTCCCACAATGCCGCTCAACTTCTGCTAAAGACATGCTGCCTTTCAATAATCTCAGAGTTTTACTTTATCACTTCAATTAAGCACATTCTTTTACCTTGCTTTTTGGTCACCATTTGCTTTATGGGAGGCAGATTCTCACAAAATTAAGGGCAGGGGAACACTCAGCAAATCACACAACAATTTAAACAACTGACAGTTATGTGGGACTGACTAAACAGTTCTCTTCATCAAGTGAGTCATCATGAGTGCACAGGAAAGTTTTAAAAATTCAGTTGTGAAATTTCTTTTGATTTCATGACTTGCTTGGTCAAATGAGTGTGTAATAAATCTAGGAGTAAGGGAGGCTTACTATACATAATTACAGATCAATGGAGACATTAGTAAACAGAGAGATTAGTAGACAAAGAGATATTCCAACCATAAGGAACAGATGGCAGTGTGAAGTAGCTGAGGCTAGTGGAAAGGTTGCCAGTCCTAGAAAGCACATTTTAGCACCCACATTGTTTGGGATAGATGGCACTAGAAGGCTTAAGTTCCAGAGAGAATTTCTAGATAAATACTGAAGAGGTAATATGGTAAAGAAGAGAAGTACAGAGGACTTTTTAGGCAGTGATGAAGAGAAACTTTGCGCTGGGCATGGTAATCTCATATTTTCATGAAGATGATACGCTCTTGGGCAAAATACAAAGCACATGTGTTTGGGAGAGGAATCCCCTACTCCTTTTTTACCATACAGCTGTGGGAGACGTCAGAGCTTGCCATTTCTCTTTGTTGATATTAACAACTGCATTTAGTCCAATAACAGATGGTAGCATGGATGAGCATAAAGTCATTAGGTATTGAACTGAAGGAGCGGAGTTCCCAAATCAAAGTGCGCTGCAGTCTCCTCTGGGAACTCATGACACAAAATGAGAAAAAAAAATGTGGTGTCTCTTGATGATTGGTGTCACTTTTCCTAAGAGGCTGCTTGGGTCCAAATATTGGTCACTCCTGGAACTAGCTTCATGGCCAAAGGCAGGGTAGTTAATCTGTCTGTGCTTCAGGTTCCTTACCTATAAAATGGGGATAATTATATTATATCATGAGTCTTGTGTGGATTCAACAATATATGTGAAACATTAATAATGGTGTCCAATATATACTAAACATTATGAAAAGATTTATGTTTTTATTTCTTTAAGTTCTTGGTTTATAATAGGTTATTTCGACTTAAACAGCAGTGTTACTTTTTATGTAATACTAACTGTGTAGCTGGTAGAAAATAAACCTTTATTCGTTTTTGTCATTTATTATTTACAACAACCCTAAAAGTTGAATAGATAATTTTTTATCTTTTGAGTAAAATAAAATAGGGTTCAAGCATACAGGCAGAAAATATTGTGACACAGTGCTTAGGATTAGGTCAGAAAATGTGAAATGAAGGAATTGTAACCAAGACCTCTAGAGTGAACAGAGCTGTTAGTTAAAATCCGATCACAATGGCAGAAGGCAAACTAAAAGTTTTGCAAATATATTGAATTTTCACTGCATATGAGAGTCTCCACCATTCCAAGGTTAGTTATAGAATCCCATGGGAGGCAAAGTTCTCAAGTGGAAATAAATTGAAAGCAGTTTTAATTATAATGTTTCTTGACGTGTTACTAAGGAAGGCAGCCAGTTGCATGTGAAGAGACTGGTAAATCGTGTTCTGCTTATGTTCAATTCCTCTGTGTAAATTTGATACCTCATAGCTTTGTGCTGCCTAAAATAGAAGTGTCAGCCATGAACCAGGTGGCCAGGCAATGTGTGCTATGTGTGCCGAGAAGAAAAATCGAACTCTTAGGAGAATCAATAAGCTCAGAATACCATGGTTTAATCAATATTTTCCATTAGTTTCCTTGGATTAAAGCCCCTTTCTTTTGTATTCCACACAAATTACAATTTTCTAATCCTGCTGACTCCACCTTTACACATTTTGCATGGCTTTCTTTATTGAGGCACTGTTGACTGGGTTTTATAATTTATAGGTGTATTGTCTAGTTTTGTGTGCCAACTTGACTGGGTCTCAGGGGAACTAGAGAGTTGGTCAAATAGTACTCTGGATGTGTTTATGAGAGTGTTTTTGAATGAGATTAACATGTGAATTCATAGGTTTAGTAAAGTACATTGTCTGTTCAATGTTGGTGGGCCTCATCCCATCAACTGACAATTCATAAATAGGAAAAAAAGGCCAATCTCCTGAAAGTAGGAGGGAATTCCTTTTACCTGACCACCTTGTAGTGGGTCATCACTTTTATTTTTCTGCCTTTTTACTTGAATTAAAGCATCTGTCTTCTTCAGTCTCAAGTCTTCTGATTTTTGGATTGAAACTATACTATCAGCAATCCTGGTTCACAGGCTTTCAGACTCAGACTGAAATGTTTTTGACTCTTCTGAGTCCCCCTCTTGACATCTGCAGCTATTGGAATTCCTCAGCTTCCATAATCATGTGAGTGAATTCCTTGTAATAATTGTTCTGTTTCTCTGGAGAACCTTGATTAAAACACCATTATTTTTGGTTAAATTGTTTCATTTTCTGACATGTTAGAATTGGAGCAGTTTGTGAGGTGGTCAAGTCCGAAGTACTTTCAAAGCAATGGGCATTATCAAATAATTACATGAACTGAAAAATAATTTAAATTTGTCCTAAATGTCTCAAGGAAATTCATGTTCGTATTGATTTTCTTTTCCTTTCTGTGTGTTCTTTTGAAAAGGAGATAATGTTTCAGAATAATAATGTTTTTCTGACTGATGGGGATATCTTAATATGCATGAGATACCAAATATTCATTGTAAGTCACTGTATATGTTCTATGTTGGATATTTAATTCTGCTAATACAGTTTGAATTTCCCCAGGTTTGAATTTGATATCAACATTCAAATTTTTGCATCGAAAGAGTAAGTCTCCATTCTAATGAAAATTCAGATCTAGTGTTATTTTTAAATTGGGATCATTTTAATTTCCACCTGAAAACTATGACATTAGAAAGAACAAAACTATAAAAAATGGAAAATGTCTTCTGACTTCTATAAACTGATGCTAATTTCACAGTTCAGATCTCACTACTGACAGAAGCCAGCAGAGTAACCGTAGGTAATTCACTTCTCTTTTTTTGAATTTATAATAATGAGTTTATACTCTTTGAAGATTTTTTTCTAACCCAAGAAAACAGATGTAATAATTTCCTCCTCTGTGTATTTTTTTCCTGCTTATTTACTGTTATCACTAGGCATCTCTCCTTCCCACGGGACTGTTGTATGTTCTGTCTACTCAGGAAGGCTGAGGGTCCACAGGGAAGCCTTCTGCTCTCTGTCACCAGTGACAGAGACTGGCTCACATTAGAAGTGCCAGATATGGCATAGGTGTGGCTAAAGGGGTAGAACATCTTCCTAGCTAGCTCAAGGCCTTAAGTTCGAACCCCAGTACTGCCAAAACAAACCATAAACAAAAACTAAGTAACTACTATAACAACAAAGAATCCTCTTAAAACAACAAAAACGAAGTGCCAGAAAAGCTGACCCAACTAAACTGAATGCTGAGGCTGAGGTCTCTTTAAGCACTAATGCTCTCTTCTCCCATAACTGACTGATAAGATACTTCAATTTTATCATTTCCTGCTTCTTCTCTGCAGACAGGCTCCTTTAGATTGTCTATGAATGTTGTGTGTTCTTCCTGATCCTGTTTTACTTTGATTATCTTTTTAGTACAGGTGGAACAGTCAGAATATAATTAGATGCTTTTCAAATGTAAATATGGGAGTGATTACAATACCAAACTTCTGCATTGGGAATCAAAAAGAATAAATCTTTTCTACAAAAAGATTCAAAGCTTGGATAAAATTACTGTGACTTTCAGATTTCTTTTATTCTTTCCTGTGGACAATCATATCTTTTCTTTCTCTTTTTATTTCAAATAGTTATTGTACTTAGTAAGAAACCACTTTCCATTCTTCTGGCCCTTAGGATATTCCCTTCTTGTGCAATCTGTTGCAGGTGCCATCTACCAAACTTGATGGGATGCTCATGGAGCATCCCTTGGGAAGTGATTCTTTGCTCCTATGGGATCTCATAGTTGAAACAAAAATCCTGCTGCACAAGAATAGCAAGAGAAAGTTCAAGGATACAGAAAGGCAGCAAAGCTTTATCAGTAATTGCTGCCACTATAAGCCCAAATCAGCTTTTTAGCATAATTAGAAGTGATTTTCCTGAGTCAAATGAATCCTGGGGATAACACTGATTCTGTGCCAAGTCTGAGAACTGTTTTGTATATTTGGTAGGTATTCACTCATATAAAACAGACTTGATTCTAAAAGGGCTATCATTCTCCATATTTTGTAGATTCATAGACTAAGGCAGAGTGACATTTCACAATTTATTTAAGGTGATGTCCTTAACAAAAAGATTCAAATTCTGCCCAGAGAGTGAAAAATAATTAATATAACCACTATGAAGGCACAAGAAATCCTGTTTTCCCTTATTTAGCAGACGCACTGTCATCAGCTGCTGCTTTATTTCATACCTTGTTTGTTCCAACTTAGGCCACAGGAAACTCCTCTCTAGGAATTGTCAGTCTTATAGCAGATGGAAAGATCTTCGCAACTGTGAGATGTTCATAAGTTATACATGTCACTCTTTTTCACATTTTATTGTACAAAGAAAGTGGCATGAATACTCTTGGGCTAGGCATGGCTGCTATACCTATAATCCAAGCAATTTAGGAGGTAAAGGTAGGAGGAACATAGTCCAAGGCTAGCCCAAGAAAAAGTGTGAGACTCTATCTGAAAAACTAAAGCAAAAGGGTTGAGGGGTGGTATGGCTCAAATGGTAGAGTGGTAGAGTGTTTTCCTACCAAGCATTAGGTAGGCCATGAGTTCAATACCCAGTACCACACACACACATACACACACACACACACACAGAACTCACATGATTTCTACTGAATTCAACATGTTGAGAATATATAATTCTATGAGCCAGGGTATACATGTGACATAGCGAACCCCAATGTCACAGAGATACTGTTAGTCACGTAAATTTGAACTAATATGCTAAGAGTGGTATCAGTACAGTAGAGTAGTACCATCCTCTTCCAGAGAGGAGTAGTACATTTTTGGAACAGGAGTATAATCTACTTCTGTTGGAATATTGGTGTCTATGAAATTATATCTCATTGGGTGTCTTTGCATATGTTTAATAGCTACTGGAGTTTGTCTTCAGTGAACCAGTCAGGAATATCACTTACCTTTTTTCAATTGGTTTGCTTTCTTTTCTTATTGAAGATCTATTTTTTTTTATTTTATATGTAACAAAAGTAGTATAGTTTAAAATGGAAATGATAATGAACTTAAATTATAGGGCCATAGTAAGGAATATATTAACTTCATAGAATTTGCTATGTCTGAAATATAAACTCTCAATAAATGTGTTTCTAAAAAAGATTGTCTATTTTGTGGTTCAGTAAGTTTTAGTCTATTGGCCAAATCTGGACTTCTGTGTGTTTTTGAAAATGAAGTTTTATTGGAACAAAACCACATTCATTCGTTTAGCCATTACTTACAGATGCTTATGCTACAACAACAAAGTTGGTGATTTTAACACAGACTGTCAGTCCCATAAACCTAACGTGTTTACTATCTTTCACTTTACAAAAACTACTTGTTAATCTTTAATCTGTAGCAATGTATTTAGAGAAAACATAATGGAGGCCACCAATTCAGGAACTTTTATGTCCTAAAGGCTGATTCTAGTCTCTGCTCTAGACCATAGGACGTGATAGATCTTGACTGCAGAGGGTAGGATGATTTCAGAAGCCCCATCTGGTCTTTTTCACAATGAGAAGTCTAATCCAGTAGACTATGGTTCCTTGTGAAAGTTCTGCTGACTACTAAATTAATCCAATCCACTAATAAGTCCATTATGTCTACTAGACCTATTTCAGTAGACTCAGGAATTTATTTATTTCCTGGTTCTCCAACAACCCACACTTTCTCACAGATGGATTTGATGACATTTTGTATTTCTAGGTATCAATGGTAAGACCCCATGCCCAATAAGTGCAAAATATATGAGTATTTCCCTTTTCAGAATGTTTGATTGCTTGAGTAGATGGCCATAGGTATTTTGGAGATCCCAAATTCACTTATATTTACTTATTATGATGTTTCAGGGTCTACCTTGCCTGAGATCTAGTTTTAAAAAAAAGGTTCTAGGTTTGAAAACTGTCTCATAGCATGAAACTGGGCCAGGGACTATGATATTTTACGGGGTGACCAATCACAGCCTCCTAATTACACATTCTTGAATTATTTTTGATTATATAAGATTGAAAAATGTCATCTGATGCCATGTATCTTACCTTGGGCAAAGTCGTCTTCTATTATCTGTTACCATAACTCCTATGACTCAGATTACTGGCATACCACTTTGGCTATTTATTGTAATAATTTCCCCCAAGGAAGTGAAAGACCTCCACCTGTTCTCTGTTATGTTGGGTTCTTACTATTCTCATTGCTATCAAGGAGTTGATTCTGTAAAAACATTCTTAGCCTGCAGAAGACAGTGATGCTAGCAATATTTTATGAAGTGTTTCTCTGGGAAACTAAAGTGAGCAGCATTCCTTATAGCTTTGAAATGGAGAGGGTCAAGTATGTCCTTCCTACAAGGAGTATCATCTGGTAGGTATTTGGGTCACATACAGCAAGATCTCTTTTGTAATCCTTTGATGACATCTTGCAGTTCTGCTATTTTGACTATGCTTAATGTGGGCTTTCAGTGTTTCTAAGCTTTGGAATAATCCAGTAGTAATATTAGAATGATTTCCTTCCATCCCTGCTAGAGGATTAAATCCTACATCTTGGGAGTGTTCCTATGTTGAAAATTTCTCTTACATATTTAGAATCTTTTGTCACTGAGACACCACCACCCTGGATTCATTCTAGCCACACATGTATACATTTCATTCATGTCCTGCATCTACTTTGGCTTGTAGCCTTGTTTCTCCCCTAGAAGATCCAGCAATTTTATGATCAATTATTGATCTGGTGGCCAGAAGAAGGTAAAAACTGATTTAGAAATGGGATGGTTAGGGAATATAATTAAAAATATTTCTAACTGTAAAACTTCTTTACAAACATAGAAGAGAAAGAAAACTTTTGCTACTGAGCAAGTATAAAACCAAAATATTATGTGTATCACAGATAATCATCTAAGAGATTGAAAAGACAGAAAGAAATCTTACCTTTTTACATATACCAATAGACATAACCCATTGTGCATATTTTCAGGATAAATGGCAACTAGTCCTCAAGTAGGAGGACTCAAGAACACCATTCATCACCCATAGTCTATCCTAAATTTACATGGTAGCTGGAGTAGCCTCTGTGTTCCGTCATTGGTTTTATACAAAGGAAAAACACACTTCTAATGTCTTTATGACTAGAGATAGTTTTGAACTTGGAGCAAGGAAATTGGGAGATAGTATGGCTGTCCTTAATGGAGTCATTTCAAAGAGGCTATTTTCAGGATCTGAAAAAGATTTTACTGCAAGGTAAAGTTGGTAAAAAAAGGCTTCTTTAGCTTTGAAAGATTTTCATACAGTTTGAAGAACTCCACGTGTTTTCTTAAGCCAGTGCTTAAAGAAAAGGGAGTGGGAGAGTCTCTTCTCTCATTTTAACATCTAAAAGTAAGCCTCTTATTTTCAACTTGTTTTTGCCTTTAAGGGTCACAAATTTATCTGCAAGGGACTAAAGCCTTATTGTGTTCCAGAAAATATGCCTCCGTGTGTGTGTGTGTGTGTGTGCACGTGTGTGTCTATGTGTTGTGTCTGTGTGTGTGCACATGTGTGTCTCTGTGTGTGTGTGTGTGCATGTGTCTCTGTGTGTGTGTGCATGTGTGTGTGCGCGCGTGTGTGTGTGTGCATGTGTGTGTGTAAGTTGTGTATGTCTGTGTTATGTGTGTGTGCATGTGTGTGTTGTGTGTGTCTGTGTGTGTGTGTCAGTGTGTGTGTGTTGTGTGTGTGTGTGTCTGTGTGTATGTGTGTGCATGTGTGTGGTAAGGGGAGGGGAGCATTACTTTTTAATCTGAAGCAGTTAACCAATTTTTCAGGCCTAGAGCATTTGAAAGTACCCCAAGAATTCCTGTTTTCTGCTGTATTAATGTAGGTCCCCAGCTCTTACCTCAGAATAACTCAGTGTTCTCAAATTGATTTGAGAATACACTATTTTCCTGGTTTAGGTCTTTTGTGATCTCACTTGTTGTTAACTAGGTTCTCTAACTTTCACCTTGAATTTTAATTGCTAATCTCAGGCTTCCCTTGTTTTGTCTCAAAATACCTATACTACCAGAACAGCCACTTAATCACATTCTACTCATATTTGCTGTTCCTCACTCCTGTAACTTCACAAGTGCCTGGTGCTTTCCATGCTGTGCATCCTCTTTCACAGGTGTACAACTCCACTTTGCCACACGTGAAAGTGTTAACAGTTTCACTATGTTATGGCAGGGCCTACCAGTAGTCCATCTAATACCAGGAGTGTGGTTTCTCAAACTACCCAGGACATCAACTTTCATGAAAGGTCTCAGTTTCTCGGAAGCAGGTTCTGAGATTATGATTTGCGTGCAGGAGTTTTATCAGAGAGAAGTCTTGTGGATGACAACCATCACAGAATGTGGGAATTAGTATAGGCAGAAGGAGAAGTTGGACTATGAGGAAGTCACTTCAATGAGGGCCTCAGTTGATTGTCCATGGAACTTTGGAGCTGAATTTCTTTCACATAATTGCTGTGAATTGGGGTGCCAGCACTGGTCTTTGTACCATTGCATAAGTCAGTTGTTGGATGCAGATTTCTTCCAGAAAAGGAGTAGAAATATGAGGGAAGTATCTTTCAGAGGTCAACTGTTATTTTTCAACACTCCCAGCAGGTAGGGATGAATATTTCAGTCCAAAAGCAAGTGGGTTTTCTGACTAACACACACCAATGTTTACTATAGTACCACTTATCATACAATACACAATCCTTAAAATATGTTCATTGGTACATAGTAAATATACATATTTATGCAGTGCAGTGGGTATTCTAGAACACCCTAGCATTGTATAATGATCACATAAGGATACTGGCATGTCTATGACATTGGCCATGTATCATTTATTTTAGTGAGAAACACTCAGAATCCCTTCTGCCAACGATTTTGAAATATTCAATTGCATTTTAAATTGTATGTGATTCTGAGTAATGTGATGAAATTTTATGCTATCTCACTTTGTCTCACCCAAAAGTGAATTATTCCTTTGGCAACATATTCATGCTGGGTACATTACCTACCTGTTAGTCACCTAGTGGTAATCTGGGTTATCAAATCACAGTGTTTGTTTTCAAGTAACCGTAATTTTACTTAGTGGCCCTAAAGTCCAAGAATAGTAATGCAAATGATATATTGGGGCACAAAACAAAGAAAAATAAATGAATTCTGGTACTATGGCAGTACTGTAGGGCATATAGGAAAGAACGCAGTATATACAAGATTCAGAAATACACTGTTTCAGGGATCAGTCATCTACTGGGAGTTATATAACTTATTCCCCATGGATGAGACAAGACTAGTCTATAAATTTTCTACTATATAATTTTGAGGTGTCATCATGAAATTAAGAAATGGTATTTGTGTAGTTATATAACCATTTTAGTGGGCAACAATTTTTAGAGAACATACAAGTTAATAAAATGTTTAGGCTGGTGATTTTACACAATAAAAACTATGATTGTTTCTGTTTGCACAAACTCATTTGTTTAACAATGGGTTCTCTGAAAGCTGCATAGAGACACCCTTTAAAAATGCTTTAAATTTTTGGAAATTTTCCATTTATAAAGATAGCCAATCTTTATATGTAATCTGTTAGATTGCAATAAAGTAATTGCTAGTATATGATTTTTTTATAAAATCTCAATGTTTTAAACCATGGTATGTTGAACATCTATGTTCATACTACCCCCAGTGTACAAATAAACACATTAAAACTGTATAGATAATTTGTTTTGCTAACATTATTTTACACTCTGGAAAACAACATTTTAAAAATATTCATTCCATAATAGTAGCATAGAGCTACAAAATGCTAAATCCTTTCATAAAATTTGAATACTGTTCCCAGGTCAATTCATTGCAAAAGGCCATCTTGTAATTAAATTGATACCTTGGATTAGTAAAATAATTTTTCTATGGAAACTCTTCACATATTTTGAAACATTACCTCGTTTATCTTTCCAGCATTCCTAGAGGACCAGAGTTAATCTTATTGTTCCTTTTTCATGTGTGCAGAAGCCATCTCACAATGTAGAAGAATGATTTTCTGGGAGATACCAATCATCTCTAAGCAGAACAGACTTATAATACAAATTAGCAACTTTTTAGTTCATAGTAAAGGAATTTTCCATGTACTGGAATCAAGGTTATTGTTATTTTCTACCCTCATCTGGACTTCTGGCACATGACCACATTTTTTCCAAAGGATTCAGTCTTTGACCCTTTCTGTACTCCCTTTCCTACTTAAGCTTGTCTGCCTGCATCTGCCTCCTGATATTAAAACAGTGATAAGGCAAAGTTTTGTTTCTCTGGGCAAACTAGCTATGCACTAAATATCAGAAAGATATACTGATGCATTTTAGTTCTCATATTGTCTGTGATGTTGGCATAATTCCTGTCAGGCATAAGACAACATACGTTCAGTATCTGAGATCTAGAGAAGAAAAAATTTTCTTGGTAATTAGAAGTGTCTTAGTGGTTGATACCATCAGGTGCTGTCTTCTCACCACTCAGCCACCAGATCCAAAGCTCTCTTAAGACTTGTTAGAAAGAGAATGAGGAAATGGGGCAGGGATGTTCAAAGGCCCTATAGGATTGAAGAGACCTTTTATTGTTTTTAACATGGAAATGACCACTGATTTTCCAAATGTACATGAAAATGAAGAGTTCCAGAAAAAATGTGAAGATATTCATGACATCAAATTCCCATTGTTCTTATGGGAAAGAAAATTTGAGATTCTAAACAATTAACTTAAAGCAAATCAGCATTTGGTTTATGATACATTAATTGGCACTACTGTTAGTTTCTGCATAATTTACAGAAGTGGATCTGATCTAGAGTTTGGTTACAGAACAATACTGGGAATGATTCAGATGATAGACAAGCTCACCCTAGTGCACACATTTTGGAAAGGTTTCCTGTTTGATACTGATACACACTCTTGGTTAAGAAGCAAGGTTGTGACCATTTTCTGTGCAGATTTGCCTTTCATGAGTATTTATTTAGCATGGTGATCTTGGAATAAAAAGTGACCATAATAACATAAAAATAAAAGCCTTAACTGATCAAAATAAAACCTTGAGGAAAAAATATGTTGGCAACTTGACATATTTGTAGACAGTTGATTATTTTTCTCTGTGAAAACAAACACTAGTCCCATGATTAACTTTCTGTGGTTCTGCTGGACCTCAGTGTAGTTATTGGCTGCTTCTCTTTTAAAAGCTTTGATGTTTCAAAGAAAAAAGCATTTGGGAATATAAACAACTCTTATTTATAAGGAGTTTGTACTGATGAAACTAATTTGCAGCAAAGTTAATTAGGATCTTTCTCACTAATATGATCAATTATACATTTTTCTTGGCTTCATCTTCTTGGAGTGAGTTAAAAAGGTTAGCAGACTACTTAACATGTTCCCACTCATGTGCCAGAAGATAAGTCCCTCCTACTCTGTTTGGGCTGTGACTATGGTTATAGCTCCACACTATACAGCTCCCATAATTGTCAGTAATCCTGTTCAAAGTTACTTTTGTAGGCAATTACATTTGTAAGATAATATGATAAAAAAGTGCCATTGGACGAAGGAATAGAAAAAAAAATTTAAAGTGAAAATCTTAAAGAAACAATAATGTTTTAAGGGAAATGTCCTCTAAACTTCAAACTTCTAACATAAGCAAAGAAAAGTGTCCTCATTAATTTTATTCCTTTAAGTTTTAAGAGAGAAAAATGCTACTTCTAAAATAACCACTTTGAGTTATATTTTTACTTTGATGAGAGATTAAAGATCCTAAATCAAGACACTTCAAATCTCAGACAGATTATATAATGATTAAAGGTAAATTAAAAAAGACAATATAAGTTTAATTATAACATTCCATCTTTCTGGTGTTAGTTATCTTTGACCATATCTAAATATTTTCCAAGGCATATTATTTTCATGGTTTTCTTTGTGTGTTGTTAGAGATAATTTTACACAATTTAAAGGCAAATAGACTTCTGAATTTCTCAAATTGTAGTGACTCATAACTCTTGTTGCTTATTACATTTGATTATGTCTTGTCTTCAAAATGTCTAAAGGGAAGAAATTATATCTTGTACCTGATTACTCTTCTTGCATTCTTTTAAAAACAGACTCTGAGAAATTCATTACTAGTCTCTATTACTGCACTCAATGTCCTTTTATAGAATTTTGATCTTTGCTTTTTATGTCTCTGAGACATTAGACATTAATTAACATATTTTTTCCCTTAGAAACTCCTGTTTTCCATAATACTATATTTCTCCGTGATTTCTTTGAACACTTCTCTTCTTACTCAGTTGTCTTTTTTTCTCTTTCTATATGGTAAATATGGGTGTCCAATAGGGTTTAGTTAGGTAACTATTATATATCAAATATTTAGGAAGGATCTGTCCTGTGCCAATTTCTATGTGTTGTGGTGACTACAAGATGAATAAAACATGCCATTGGCACAGGAAATTGAAGCACGGTATTCACGCATAATGAATTCATGTTCAATATACAAAATTGAATTCAAACATCCTAGTTTCAGTTCAAGTGTCAGAAACCAGCTGGCTGGAGTCCTTTTTCTCTACTCAGACAGAAACTGTGGGAGTGTGAGAAGCAGCTCTAGTTATTCTGGGAAGGTTTTTGTGACGGTAGTGAGCAGTGCTATAGGCAATGGCAGGTGGTACCTTCTTAGCTTGTGCACTGAGGGTCATGACCTCCAGCACGAAGTGTTTCTTCACCACTAATCATGATTGTCTGATATCAGTTTCACTTTTGCCACCACTGGCCGCTGAGGTTGGCCAATGTCAGTTTCAGTTTGTTCTTGCTGCCCTCTGCCCAATGCACTGCTCTAATCAGTTTCACTTCTGTCTGAGTTCAGCTGCCTCACTCCTGTTGCAAACTAGATAACCACTGAACCAAGCTCTGCTCCTGTTGCTGTTGGTAGGCCTGGTCATGTGCCTACCATGGGAGGCTCCTGTTGGCTGTTAATGTTACTGCTCAGATGGGGGCCTGGTGGGACACTATTGTCCCAATGTCACTACCATGGGAACCGCTTGTGTACATCATTGCTGATTTTTTTTTGTTTTTAGTGGAACTAGGGTTTGAATTCAGGGCTTCTTGCTTGCAAAGCAGATTCTCTACTGCTTAAGCCACCCCTCTTACCCATTTTGCTCTGGTTATTTTGGAGATGAAATCTTTCAAAATATTTGCTCAGGTGGGCATGATACACTTGATCTTCGCCTTTCAAATAGCTAGAATTATAGGCATGATTCACTGGTACCCTGTTCAAGAAGTCTTTACTGGACTTTCTGCTGCAACATCAGGGGTCAGCACAAGAGGGTGTCTCTGGCTACACCCAAAGTATGTCAAATGGTCTGTTATGTAGACAGAAACCTCTTCATGCAAATGAAGGATTGTGTTTGTACCTATCATGGAACCAGTCCTGGAAATCCCTCATGGATATGAAGGCCCTTGTTCACATAGTCACAGATCTTCTGCTGGGCCACTGAGGGAATAAAGTACTCTTCCTCTAGTTTGTGTGGAAGTGGCTGGTGTGGTCAAAAAGTCTGGTGCCAGCTGCTTGTTGTGGCTATAACTTCTAGGACCAGTGTCATGCTTTGTGTTCAAAGCAGCCATTGCTGGCATGAGAGCTGTTGGCTGTTCAAGGCAGCCAGGTAATAGGGATATGCCTAATAGATACCAATTATGAAGTTAATTCTCCCCAACCTCTGACACCTCAGCATATTTAAAGGAAAATAAACTTTCAAAACGGTACTTAGAACAAAAGCTTATCACTAACAGTATTTTAATAATAGTGAATAGTGCTCTGATAATGCTTTCTCCTTTCCCAGTCCTACAGGTACAGGAGGGTGCCTACCATGTGTTTCACAATTTCCCCTGAAACTAACTTATTTTTAAGTAAAATTTACTTATTTATTCTTCTATTAAAATAGATTTATGCTGGTGGATTTTTATTTGTTCAGGATGGATGCTCAGTCTTATCCATCATTTCAAAGGGAAGATAACTCTATGAAGTTTATTTGACCTGCTCAGTTGGTCTCAGGAAACAGGCAGTCAGGCAGGGGTAGAGTCTCAAATTATGAGACTACTAGTATACTTCACCAAGGTGTAGTGCTCTTAAGGAATGGATAGTGCTTGGGAATCAAGATGACTGGTCTACCATTTACACATGGTGTGACTTTAGCCAGTTTATTTGTCCTGTCTTTGATTATTTTCTTCACTTAAAGTAATCTTGAACTCAAATAATTGTTTTAAGAGTCAAATGATGTAATACATAAATTTTTTCAGTTTAATGATTCATGTTTTTTTAATTCTGGAAAACTCTCAACCAAATGTTGCCTTAGTTTTATTCTCTCTATTCTTCCTTATTTTTTGAATTTCCCTTAAGTAAATTTTGAGGCTTTGATTTGTATTTTATTTCCTTAATCTTTGACATTTGTTACATTTTTTATATCTGTATGTGACATTCGTTTGATGTACCTTCTTAGATTCAATTATTTTTACAACTGTACCTACTTTATGCATAATCTACGTCTTACAATTTTTTGTTTTGGTGACTGTATTTTTACTTTTAGAATTTGTATTTTAGTCCTTTATATTGTCTCTTATTTCATTATCTCCTTTTGCTTTATGGTTTCATTTTCCTTTCATATTCTTAGACATTTAAAAAATACTTAATTTTAAATCTCTTCCAATTGCTGTACTATATCCATTTCCTCAGATAAGAATTTTCTAGTTTGTTGAATGTATGGACAGTTTTTCCTATAAGCCTTCTATCATTTATATGTTATTTTTGTAACATGTAATAATCTAATGTTCTTTTAGGAATGAAAAAAATATTTCAGTAGACCATAAAACTTCCTTCTTTCCTTCCTTCCTCCCTCCTTTCTTCCTCCCTCCTCCTTCCCTTCCTCCCTCCCTTCCTCCCTCCCTCCTTCTTTCCTTCCTTCCTTTTTCTTTTCTTCTTTCTTTCTTTCTTTGCTCTTCTCCCTCTCTCTCTCTCCCTCCCCCATTATACTGTACAGACTAACCTCAAATTCATGATTCTCTTGTCTCAATAGCTTGTAGCTATTAGTACATGCTCATGCTGGGACACCTAGTTGTAATACATTTTTGTTTCACTTTTTATATGCGTATATTTTTCTATATGTTTATTTGATAAATAGATATATATATTCTTTATATACTCCCATGAATGTTGATTCATATACATATATATGTTAGTTTTGTTTAACAAAGACAGAAAATATCAAATACACTGGCAATTATTCTAAGAATTAAAGTATGATTGGAAGAGTATTTTTATTATCTTGGTGTTTGAGTTTTAATCACAAAAAGACAATTGCAACTGATACAGACCATGTGAAATACACGTTGGGAAATACAAAACATTCAATAAAGCAAGGATATGACAAAAGTAAGGCATAGAGAAAAGAGCACGAGCTTGAGCTACTGCCTGCCATGTGTTCTTGCTAGGTCCCTGTGATAGCCTCCAAGATAACACAGTGATCCTTACCTCCTCTTGTTCACCTCCTTATGTAGTTTCCTCCCACATTTATCAGAATCAGTTTGTACAGCCAATAAAATACACCAGATATAATGGTTTATCACTTTTAATTTCAGATGATAATGAACATTTCAGTCCTTCTTTCTCTACTTCCTTGCTTCTTACTTCCTCTCTCTCGTTCTTTCTCTGACTTAATCATTTGCTTTAAGGAAATCCACCTGGCCACAGGGTGAGGATTAGAAGTCATTGACCAGCATTCACTTGATGATCTTAGAAGCTGACACTCCAACCCTGTCAAATCTTCAGAAGGCTGGAGCTTTGATCAACATATTGACTGCAACCTCTGAGAACCCTTGAATTACATTCCTGATCCTCAAAAAGATTTTTAGATTATAAATTATTGTTACTTTAAGATCTAAACTTTTATTCTGGGGAAATAGATAATCAATACAGGCACTAATTAAATATGGGTCCTTGGGAAAGTGGATTAGGCTTCATAGACCTCTATTCTTTCATTTGGAAAATGAGAATACGGGTTTCTTGAACTTTGTCCTCTGGCCATGGGACATTACCCCTGTTAAATTACTGTCATAGAAGAAAAAGTCAAATATATTATATATATATAATATATATACACATATATATAATATATTATATATAATATATATACACATATATATAATATATATACACATATATATAATATATATACACATATATACTATATATACAAATATATATATAATATATATATGATGTATATATGATTTTTAACCTATGTAAGAAAGTTAAACATGATGAAGCAATGTAGGAGGAAGAAGAGTGGTATTCCTGAAGCCATTTGGCCATGATCCTGGTTGAAATAAAGCTGAGTGGCAGCCAGTGTTTAATCTAGATCTGAAAACTTCTCTTATCACATTAAAGAATATGCTAGGCACTTGGGAGTTTATTTATGTCTATGCCTCTGGAAGAATATGAGTTTTTCAATATGCTATTGATAATCACTAGGATATTTGTAAATGAGCAAGTCAGAATTTCCCTTTCTACTTACAGACAGATTATACAAGCCTTACAGATTCATCTGTGGTTTTCTTTCTTCTTTTTTTAAAAAAATAATATTCAGCAAAGATGTATTCCATACCAAGTATTTGTCAGCTATAGCAAAGGTCAAATGTGAAAAATGCACATTCCTTCTCTCAGATTGTATTTCATTTCCATGGGCATTAAATGGAGGGCAGGGGCTAAGTTCTCTGCAACTTACAGAAACTACTCTAAAAACATGATGGCTATGGGTAGGGACAGGTAGATTGTTAGATAAATAATTTTTAAAAATTTGTTTACTTCCTAAACTATGAATGGACAAAGAGCCAAACAAAATTGATATTTATTATTGAGACAGGTGGAAATTTTCCCAGTTACATTGATTTTTCTGGCAAAAATACTCTCATACTCTGCCCTTGCCATTCTCAAGAGAAGATGGTAAGGGAAGCATTGTGCCAACTATTGAAAAGAATGTGATCATTATTATTATCGCCTTCATCATTATTATTACCATGGGTAATGTCTGCAATTCCTCAGCTGCTCTTTGTGGATGTTAAAATCCTCTAGATAATACCGGTAGCAATAATCTAGCAAGTAATTGCCTCCTAAGTCTTTTTTTCTCTTTATGTCTGTCTTCCATCCTGTGGACAGGTAATCTTTCCACACTTCATAAATTCCTCCAATGAAAACAAGCAATTTATGTTATTATGTTGCATGAAAATGATCAATCCTCCCCGACCCCATCAGTGTTGAGTGTTAAAATTGCTTTGAGCCGTGATATTTCAAAGAGCAGTACTATTTGTTAAGTTTTATACATGTTCTGTCTTACTTTCCCCAGAGGACAAAGTCTTGATGAATCCCATGTGGTTCAGTGTAGCTCCCTTGTACATACCAGCTGTTGCTTACTGCTGGAGTGATGTATGCAGAAATCGCCCCTCCCAGTCAATCCAAATCAGCCTGCTTTGTTCAGTGACAACTGTATGTAGACACAAGTCTTGTCCTGTGCATACACATGTGGCCAGTGCCTGTGAGACTTGTCCTTTTTTTAATGTCTGTGGTTCAGCTAAAAGATGTTAGGTCAGATAAGGCAAGTTCAAAAAGCCATGTTCTCACTCATTGGAGGAATCTGGATCCAAAATGATTACGATCACAATGATGATAATAATGAGACATAGACATGAAAGGGGAAAGATTGGAGTATAGATTCAGTGGGAGGCGTAGTGGGAAGGGAAGGGTCCTGAAGGGTGAGGAGGATCAAACTATGTTACAAACACAGAAACACACACACATATTTGAAGACTGTATAATGAACCCCTCAAACATTTTGAAAAGGGAGGGAAATTGGAATATAATATAATGGAGAAGCTGAACTTGTTCTAAGTACCCTGTGTGCACATATGGAATCATCACAATGAAGTCCCCTTGTGTTATTATTGTATGAAACATCAAAAATATAATGCAAGTATTAAAAAGATGAGATTTTAATAGAAAAACAGGAAATACTTTCTTTACATTTTACTATTGGGTAGGGAAAATCATGAAATACCACATTAAGAGGGTATAAAATTCTTTTACAAGATGGGGCTTGATTGGGTGGCTTATGGAGAGTTGTGTAAGAGAAAGTTCATTCTGGATTGAGTGTTATCCGAAAGAAGGGTAAATTGTAAAATTGGACATTCCCATACATCTTATCTACAGGAAGGGCAGATGGGAGAGGATGAAGCTGAAATCAATGAAGAAGAAGCTGTCACTCCTTCAAAGAGAGGGGGTGTCAGGTATTTGTACAGTGTGCTTGATGAAGTGGATGTTCTGTGACATTGTTTATGTTCAACAAGAGACAGCTGGGCTTAGCTGTGAGAGTTCAACCAGTTCCTGGAGATCAAGAGCTGCTTTTGTTTTGTTCCTTCTCAGTCAAAAATGACAGCAGATTGAAGGTGATATTATTCTTGTTACTTCAACCCTGTTCATATAAGCAGAGTTATAAGTTACGTGGGAAGAAAAATATGGTTCTATACTTTCAATCTCATTTACTTTTAGTGGATAAATAATTACAATAAAACAGTCATTTTTTGTTTATTTGTATCAATTATACAATGAACATCAGTTATGATAAAATAAATAATTGCTAATCTCTTTCTTGTATGAGGGAAGCCTAGATCTCTGTAAGTATTTACTAATGTAGATTAAAACACCTCTGAGATTAGTTACTACCCATTATTTAAATTTTATAACCAAGTTAAATGACTTCTATCCTACACCAATAGGAATATAAATCTTGACTTTTTATGTGACCTTATCATTGAAAGAGTCCTGCTAACAAATAACACATCTTACCAGCTCTTGAGTTGTGTGTGTATATGTGTATGTTTGTTCATTAGCTTACCTCTTCTTCTAAGAACTAGGAAAGTGTTGACATGAATGCAATCTCCTCTACTACTTGCATTGCAAAAATTGTTACTCACCTTTGCAAAGCAGAAATACAGGACAGTATGTTGAAGCATAATTTAGTGTTGTCACATTCTGTAGCAAACAAAAGAAAGATAGAGAAAAATACCATTCTTTTCATTTTTCTAGATAGTAAATAACTGATGAATTTTTTAAAACAATACATTATTTGTCTAATATAGCCAAAATTATGAGATTAAAATAAATTTAACATATACTGCTCATGAATATTTTGTAAAAACATAAAACAAAACTAAATTATATTAAAATAATAATGTATAATGAATATTATTCCTTCTTTCTTTGGATACTTAGTAGATATTTTGTGATAATCTAGATCCTTTTCTACCATTAATAAATCATAGTTCCATTAAATTTTTATTTCAAAAGCAAGAGCAACTCAAAACCATGGCCAATTTCAACTATCAAGAGTTAACAACCAGTTTGCAAATCCCTAATTTAATAATTGGGAACTGGAGGTATGGCTCAAGTAGTAGTGTACTTGCTTGCTAAGCAAGCAGTACTGAGTTCAATCCCCAGTACCAACAAAACAAAAAAAATATGATCCAAGTCCAACCACCTTGCTGCATTTGCCCTAGATTTAAAGTCTGCATATGGGGAGATATAGGAATAGGTAGAAAACCCAAAACATGAAAACGTTTGATGTCCCCACTCCAGAGGAACTAATACAGAAACCTTAAAGTGACAGAGGTTAACATGAAAAGGGGATCAGTAACCATTTTAAAGATCAGTTAGAGATGAATCAACATGGCTCATAACACATGTATACACGAAAGTAATGCTAGGAATCTCTCTGTATAGCTATTCTTAACTCAACCAGCAAAAACGCTTTGTCTTCCTTATTATGCTTATGTCTTTTCTTCAACAAAATTAATGATAAGGGCAGAACAAGACCTGCCTGGAACTGAGGGGAGAAGAGGGGGAGTGGGCGAGGGATGGGGGCAGGGGGGGAGAAATGACCCAAACAATGTGTGCACATGTGAATAAATGAATTAAAAAAAAAGAAAAAGAAAAAAAAATTATCTCCCTCTAGCCATTACAAATCAGAGCCAGAACCCCACTGATATTATTACCTGTGTAAATTAAAGTTACAGAAAAAATAAAAGGGATTTGAAAAGCACAGTTTCCCAAAATTAACTAAAAAAAAGGACAATTTTTTTTACTCAGGAAATTCTACCCTATGTAAGGACAAGGATGAACAAAAATCCCCAAAACCTATGATATGAATCTTTTCTGATTCAAAGTGGCTTAGATACTCTGTTTTATTGACTTTATTGGGAGTTAGAGGGATAGCAGGAGTGTTTGTTGTATACTAAAATATTCTAAAAAAGGTGGATCTAAAGAAAAATTCCAACTCAAAAGAGCTAAACCATAATCTTTATTTTATATACAGAAATCAAGGAAAAAATGTCATTACTTTTTTACCTCCTTAAAAACTTGAATGGCTCAAAGACTGAGAGAAAACCTATTTCTTACAAATATTTAATTGATACAAAAATAGGAGCATTAAAAGAATAGTATTACATAAAATTTTTTGAATTACAACAAACCCATTTTCTTTTTCCCTCTAGATATTACAAAAGTTGACCTTTTGCTTCTAAAACATTCTTTTTATTTAAATTCTTTCTAGTAACAGAGTAGTTTAATGAACAATCATTCCATCATTTTTATTTAACAGTATATTTATTAGTAGTAAACATGCTATAAGAGTAGCATTAATTATAATACTCAGAAAATGATTTACTCCTCTAATTTCATCAATGGAACTAGAATCATTTTATGTTTACATATATTTTGTCTTTTTAACTACCTGCTGTTAAGCTGATGTACATTTCTACTTATCAACTGCTAAGTAATTAATCATCAAATTATAAATTAGCTGGAAGTAACAGTGACTTAAAATTTTCATGTTGCTAGTCTTCACATTATTGTGATTCTTCTATTGAGGTGATATATACCATAATTTGAATACTTACAATTGATTTATTTTAATATAAATAATGTAATGAGTATCATCTTAGATACTGAAGATTTTAAATTATTGTAATTTCCTGATTGAAATTAGCTACACTAAAATATTTCATAACATAGTGATGTTAATCATTGTTACTTGTTTCTCAGTACTTAAGAAAGAAAGCAGTTTTACAAATACAGGTAAAGTTTCAGAGTCATACCTCTCCATATGACTAATGATTTTCTTCTTTCAAAAGCATGATTCTTCTATTATTCATAAAAACTTATAATCTAACAAACTATTACATAATTTTGAATTAAAATTACTCACAGAATATTTCGGCTAGGTGACAACATTCTTCCATTTAAAACATCATGAATAAGGATAAAAATACTTACAGGAAATTAAGTATATTTAGTCTTCACAATAATTCTATCAGGTAAGCGGTAATATTGCCCTCAATTTGTAGAAATCAGATGCAAGTGGTAGTTAACATGGGTGAATATGCTCGTATGGACATGTTTTTTCCTTTAAAAAATTTTTTGGTTGATGGGCTCTTGGGTAGTTTTCTTTTGTATTGATAGATGTTTGGAAATTCCTTGATGTGAGGTCCCAAATGAAATTCTGAATGTTAGAGCAAAGCACTGCTATAGGTGATTATTGTGACTCTATTTTGGAAGTGTGTTAGCAAGATCCTCTGGGTTGTAGGGTTTGTTGTAATACCCTAAAGCATCTCACCTCTAAACCATGTACTAGATTTCTCTTCTAAGCAATTTCAGTCTCAATCTCCACAGGACAATATAAGCCTATTCAGAAATGTCACTATGATTTCCCCCGGTACAATGAATATATCCTAAACAAACAAACAAACAAACAAAAAACCATTGAGTCGGCACCCAAGAACAAACTTCCCCAAGTTTGGGGACGCCTTCCTGAACTCAAAACCAACCCTGGAGAATGGCCCAATGTCTGTTACTGATGTAAGAGGAGTGTGGACTCACTGCTCTCTGCTTTCCTTTTTCTCCTTAGTATTGTGTGGTATTTTGGCCCTGTCCCAGGCCCAAATGGAACCTATCCTGCTCTAACTAGGATGCCATCTCTTTTTGGCTAATTTTAGTTATAACAGATTCTTCATAATATGTCAGTATTGTGGATAACTCATTGGCAGCTAAAGGACAAGATAAAGATTTAATCAGGTAAATACATTTATTTATAATATTTTTTTAAAGTGTATTATTCTTATACTACTTCCTTTTTGGCTTTAAAACATGTCTATCACAAACTCACTTTCTTCCTCATTATTGTACTGAGTCCTTGATGAAGGTAGGGGCAGAGGAACTAATGGTCTTGCATTTATTTGCTTCTGCATCTGAATCCCTTTTTTCCTTCACATCATAACCACCTCTTATATGTTTAAAACTTGTTTCATTTAAGTTAACACCTATTAAAAGTCTTAGTTAGTACATAGCAGTCACTCATTAAAACTTTTTTATTGGAGGTATTGAGGTTTGAACTCAGAGCCTCACACTTGTAGGTAGGTGCTTCACTACTTGAGTCACTCCATCAGCCCTAAAACTTTGATAATCAATCTTCATATATAAATTTCCTGAAAAGTTGCAGTATAAGAAAAAAATGGAAGGTACACATAGACATTTTCTAAACTATGGGCAGAGAGAGAATAAATACTTTAGTACTCTAAAGGAACTATAAAGAAAACATGTGCTATTACCCTTAAAACCTCTGACCTTATGGATAATCGATAGATATGTCATAATCAAAATACTGGCAAATTTTATCTCATGATAATATGGAATTCCTATGACACAAAGGTCATCACAAACAAAATTCAAAGAAAAAAATTTGAAAGAAATATGTGCTATTGATATCTTCTGTAGATGTGTAAGCTCTAAAACATTAGTAAAGAAAATTCATAATAGGAAAGACTCAGGAAAAGAAGTAAACCTTGTCACAAGTAAGCAGACAATTTCACATTGAAGCAATAAGAATATACCACATTTTATCCATTTGGTGACCAGAAGTGTCAAATATTGATAATAACTGTATTGATAAGAACAGTGTGGAAAATAGGAATTCTCATTCGCTTTCACTATTGTTAAGAAATTTAGATGGAAAATGTGACAAAACTCTCTCAATTGAAAGCATCCATACCTTTTGATCTACTACATATCCTTTTAGGAATATTTTCTACATAAATATTCAAATTTCATGGCATGTGATATCAAAATTTTTGGTTATATCTATAAATAGCATAATCTTTAAATAATTATTGTAGGAAAAACTATGAAATTTATAAAGAAATTATTAAAACTCATGATCTATATAAGATCTATAAGAGATAATGCAAATATGTGTTTTTCTTTCTAGAAAAACATGTTAAAACATCAGCCAGCCACTCCATTGTCACCTATTAGATGCCAACTCCCTGATGTCCTGTAATCTCTTTTATATCTCTGAAATGAGAAAAGTCATTAGGGGATGAGTGGGATTTGAGGGGACACACGTCCTCTGTACAGTTCTTAAATCTACCTGCCATGTGCTTTCAATTAGTAGTTAAGAGAGAAGAGAGACAATGAAAATGAGTAAGATTCACTATTTTAGTCCCTGTGAAGTTAAATTTTGCAAAGGGGAATAAAAAAAAAGTAGGTCACAGATGCTATAACCTAGAAAACTTCATGAAGTGCCCTCCAGAGAGAATCCAGGTCAAGTTGAGATTCACGAAGGAAATGGCATTTGAGCCTGGCTTTGAGTGCTGTCTAAACATCTCCCTGACAGGCAGGGAGAGAGGGACTGCAGTTCCCAGAAGGAAACAGAATGAGTTCTGCTGATGGCAATGGGGCTCATAGTCAGAACAGCATATCACTAGTTCTGTCAGAGCACGGAGGATATGAGGTCATGGAAGGCGATGGCAGACAAGGAAGGCTTGTGTATGTTCTCTGATACAGAGGGTCACTAATACTCCCAACACTTGCAGCTTTACACATCAGGGTTATCCACAAAGGTGGTTTAGGAGAGATCCAGCAGCAGGTACAGCTGGAGCATGGTAAGAGGGAAGAAGTAACACTATCTAATAAAGAAACCCAGCAAGGTCTTCATGTCCTCTGTCCTCTCTTCCACACTCATTTATTTTCTCAGTTTTCCACAGATTTTACCTCTACATGTCTAAAAATACATTAAGCCCTATTTTTTCTTTAAACTTCTGAAAAAAGACCCAAATATGCCTAACAGTGTGTTGCCTTTTTTAACTAGTATATCATTTATTATCATAATGTGAACATTACCAATGTGGTAGTAATGTTATCTAGAAATGCTCACTATTTTGTCCTTTTGTTTGTTTTTAATTCTGTTGTGGGGGTACATTGTGACATTTACAAATGTTCTTACAATGTATCAAATATATCACACTTGAATTCACCCCCTCCATCATTTTCCTTTTCCTCCCGTCTCCCATTCCTGCAAGAGTTTCATCAGGTCTCACTTTTTCATTACACTGTACACAGCATCTGCACTAGTGTTATGTAATCACCACATTTTACATAACATAATAATTGCAGGTGAAATCTGCAAAATTCACAACTATGTAGTTTTCATACAAATGAAACTCAGTCATATTTCTTAATGAAATGATTCAAGGATTATAATTAACAATCATATTGCTTGCCTTACATTATAAAGAGTTATCTAGGATTATGTGTGGAAAAACAGAACTTTTTTGATTTTCAAGAATTCAGTCAACTATAGACAATACTAAATGAGCATATGGATTACTTGGTATTACTGTGATAAAACATAACTTTTTGACAGGTGACTTGTTGAACTGCATTGAAACTGAACATCTTGCCCCAATGGGGCTTATTTAGTACAAAATACATTACTTCTTTGGAAACTGGCTATTTGAAATTTTGCCTTTTAGTTCAACCAAGCAAAGTTGATTCTGTAAAAGGAAGAAGAAAGACATATGGATTATTAATGAGTGAAAGAGATTAACTCTGATGGTGGGCTCAGTTTCCATCTGGGAATGCAAGAAAATGTAAGATAAAAATATTTCTTTTACTGAAAATCAAAGTATTTTATTCAAGAGAAATGGCTTTGTATTCAGTTGGTAAAGGAATAAAGGATGAGAGGTAATGTGCTGGAGCAGGTTTGAAGAAGAATAAAAAAATCCTCAGCAAGTTTCACTAGGGGGGTTTTATTTCTCTCAAGGATCTTTGAAATCTTGAAAGAATAACAAAGATTGAAGCTTTTCTTCTTTAAACCATTCATCTTTATTCTTATACTGTGTGAAGAAAAATCCAATAATTAAGCCCACAGAGGTAACACAATACAGAATTAGAGTTTGTGAAGAAAATGATTTTGACAAATGAATATTCCAAAGCCCAAAAGTCACATTTTTGTGTACAGATGCAAGGAGAAATTCTGTACCTCCCACTTTTCTCTGTACAAGTGAAGCCACAAGCTCTGGCCGTTTTTTACAAATCAATGCTTATTTTGACAATCCTGGTGCTTTTTGACACTAATTTCTACCAAAATATAGAAGAATCTCTAAATTTTATTCTTTGAATCAGTATAATAATACAAATTATCACTGAAGTGATGCCAAGGATGGACTTATCACAAATTATCAATGAGCTTTATCAAAGGTTATTAATTACCCTATTTGATTTTGAATAGACCTTAAGTGACTGTATGTACTTTAACCCTTTAAAACATCTTTGAATTTTTTACCTCACTATTCAATCATGTTGTAATTTTCTTTTAATGTAGCACATTGCCGAACTCAAAGTGTTACTATGTTGTATAGAACTTTTGCATAAGAACATAGATATTAGTTGATATAATTTTTATATTTGAGCATGTTTCATAAAATTCGTTCACATATACAATATATATGCATTGTAAGATTATATTAAGTGTCTGCATATAGATATTTGTCACTCTTCCATTTTTCTCTTCCATTTTTCTCTAAAGTTGTTCAAACTTGGCTTTCTAGTTCCTCCTGAATTCCAGTGATTATTCTGAACTTGCTCAGTCAATAAAACACAGCTCTTTTCATGCCTATCTCTGCACATTACACCAATTCATTTGTAACCCTCCGTATAAATGTGTGTACTCATATTTTAAAGAACACATACTATCTAATGTGATATTGACTTCTCATGAAGTGCTGAGAAATTCTTAAGCCAATTATGAAAGGTACATTCTGTAATTATTCTTCTTTTAAAAAATCTTACATGCATGTACAGAGAACTCTTTACACAAGATACAAGGGAGTCTCATACTTTTGGAAAGAATGGTTTTAAGTATGAAAAATACTTTTCTTTCCATAACACCTGAAATTTCTCCACTTGTTCCTTATGTCCTTGTGATTCGGATTCCTCGGTCATAAGTAATTCATTGTAAGCTCTGAACTATCAAAACTGCAGTTTTAAGGTCCATGTGTAAGACAGAGTTTGGGTGCACACCTGCACACAGAGACCAGATAAGCACACTGATGCAGGTAAGAGAAGGAGGCTGAGGCTCAAGAGTCCTGAGTCTGTGGCAGAGCAAGCACTGTCTTTCCCTATGCTGCAGTGTATACAGTTCAGTCAGTGAGGAATTTCTTGTCTTGTTTGCTCCTGGAGGAGGTCCATCAAGCCACTGTGCTATGATTTTGAGTTGGCATCCTTCACTTGGTGTGAAGTAAGGTCTGTGTGGTTCTCAAGTTCTGTAGGCATTTATGGAGCCCAGTCTGTGCAGATAGTCTCTCAGCACAACTACAGGCTGCTCACAAGTCCCAAGGACCAGGGATAGACACTGGAGAATTTGAAGCCCTGTGAAAAGAAAGCTTTCCCTCAGACCAGAGTGGATTCAGTGGACTTAGTTCACACTCTCAGTTTGGGTATCATCTGTAAACGATCTTCCTTTTGGAAAAAGCTATGAATTATTGGAGGTTTCTATTTCTACTGTTGATAACTAACATTTTCTACAACAAACTTGTATTGAATTTGTACCTTGGAAAAGTTACTTAAAAATATAAGTCTATTCTCTGCCTTCCCGTGCCTCATTCACTTACAGCTGAATTAACTTACAGAATATGTCACCAAATAGTCAATTTAATGTGGTTTTTATATTGTTGAACTTAACCCTTCTGGTGTTTCAGATTTTTTAATTTCCTATCATTATGTATAAGTGTAAATGGAGTGAAAGGGTTATTTGAGTCAAATGGATAAGTAATCTTTCATGTATCCTCTGGGTTATGCTGTGCAGAATGTCACTTCCTGGATGAGGGTGAGGGCATGCCTTAGATCTGTGCCGAGGTCAGCCCTGGTGAACAGTAGGTGATAGTGGAGTCACATGAACCACAGAACCACCATGTGGTTCCCAGCAAAATTCTAGCTGTAGGAGGTTACACAGGAATGTGAAGGCTACGTAGCTGAAGGAAGATACAGTAGGGTCAAAATTTGTTCTCCAGTACCCAGATTCTGTGACATAAGCTACTATTGGTGATGCCATTTCTCAACCAGTCTTTATGATTATTTTACCAACTCTGTGTTTAATGAGATTTACGTGTATGTGAGACATTTGATCTGGAACTGAGCCACAGCCGAACTCTCAGAAGTCGATGGGCTGTTCCTTCATGTCAGGTGACATCATAGATGAGTGTTTAGTTCATTTCTGGTTTCCACATTTCCCTCTCTTCTCTTTTTGAATAAATACAGTCCCAAGACTTATGTGGTCAAAGAGGCTACAGTTCTTACATTGTAAGGAACTGATACAGGAAAATATTTAGATACTGGCTGGTAGGTGACAGACACAAAAGTCTATATATTTTTGGCAGTAGAATCCCATACTGTGCACCTCCAAATGAAGAAAGTTGTGATAGGCAAAAGGGGCAGTAAATTAAGTGAGAAGGGGCTGTGCTGTTTTTACATGTCTGAATCTTCAGATACAGACACTTGCTTTTGTCTTAGTATATCATTGAAACCTAGCAGAGTGCCAGACACATAGAAGCTACTCAGTCATTTCTGGCAAGTTGAATTAAATGGAACTGATCAACTCAAGTCAAATGAGACCTCAAAACTGGCAGCACTGAAGAAAAACAAGATGTGAGGTATGTGGTAAGATTTTCTTGAGTTGTCAGAAGGAAGTCAATACAAATGCTTCTGATGAAAAGGATTCCAGAGTACAGCGAGAGGTTTTGGACACCATACAGTTGTTTGGTTAAAGATGATTTACAGTGACCCCAGGATGGGAAATCTGCCTGTACCTTCTGAATCCATTTTACTGCATAACTGATGAAATCTACAAAGGATATATGAGAAGACCTGACAGAGAAGATTTCTGAGGATTTCTGTTGTAGTCTGGCTGATAGTCAACAGAATTTTAGAAGAACAACAGTTTGATGAAGAACACTCTACATTTTAATCACTACTTCCTTCTCAGTCTTCTCTTAGCTTTTTCTCTTCAATTATTTACTAACTGTATAAATACTTGTCAGGTATGGACATATGTTCCCAAGTATTTCTACCAAATTCTCCAGTTTCTCCTTACCTCAGGAACTTGTTCATAGAATTTTACCTCCAAATGTGGATGTGGGAAATTGTTGCAGCCTTCTAAGTATTGTGCCTTTATGAATGTGTCATAATTCTGAAGTATTTTCAATAGAAAGTTATTCAGCTTGCTGTATAATAAATCGAGGATGCTGTTTTTCAGCAGAAATTTATAAGACATTTTATTTATAAATGAAAATGATGGATTTCTGAGGTTTAAGGAAAAGTAAATCTATTTGCATGGCTTCAAGAATTTAGTTTATATTTTGCTGGATGTGATGGGTCACACGTGTAATACCACAGCTCAGGAGACAGGATGATTATAAATTCAAAGCCAGCCTGAGCTACACAGAGAGACCCTGTCTCAAAAATTTCATATTTTGAATTTGCAAATAGACATTATAGACATTTTTCATTAAATACAATAATTAGATATGAGAACATTTTTAATTCTACAGAAGAAAATTTGTTCAAATTTAAAAAGGGAGATAAGGCAGAGATATTTCAGTTACTGGCAAAAATAAACTAAAGTATTTCTGGAACAAGAAGTCCTGTTAGTCATACAAACATTCCTAGGTAAGAGCATCCATACTGTCATTGAAATAAAAGAAAAGGCCTGAACACAATACATTTCATTCTAACTTTTGCCCTATAATGTGACAACAGAGAATTCCTGAATCTCTCACTTGAGTTTCCTCATTTGTGAAATAAAGTCAGACTCTTAGGAATGGAGTGAGGCTCAAGTAAATTAATGTACATACACTGAAGCATCGCAAGCATAAGACACAATTGTAATTTATGAAAATATCTTGTGTACAACAGGAAAGAGCATTGAAAAGGTGTGTGGTGGTGGGCTCGGGGTGGCTGCTGTCTGGGGCACAGGATAAGTCAAGACTACTAGTAAATTCTGGTCTTGGCTTCATATCCAGCTGTGGCTTTGTTGATCACTGACTGTTCATTTGATAAGTAAAATATTAAGAAGCTTGACATTAATATTATAAACCTTGGGGAGGATGTGCATCCATAAGAGATTTAATTAAGTGCTAATTTGCAAATATTTTATATTAGCTGTTGAAATGTAGCACTGACATAGACTACACCCAGAAATACTTCATATATGTATGTGTGTGTGTGTGTGTGTGTGTGTGTGTAAACACTTATGTACTTGGCTGATAGAATTTCTAATTTGTGTATTTAAGGCTTACTTGTCTATTCTATGACAGAAGTGTCTGAAAATGTTCTTTTTTATACAGATGTATTAAAGACAGAGAAGTACATGGATGTAGACTTCAGAAAATGTCAGTAGTTCACTTAAATGGCTTAGTGTACCCTGATGGAACTAGATGCTCTAGGTTTTTATATTCTCAGTACTCCTCAGAGAGTACAGGACAACAAAATATTCTTTTTTTGGTGGTAGTGGGATTTGAACTCAGGACCTCCTGCTTGCTAGGCAGGTGCTCTACCGCTTGGGCCACACCACCAGCCCAGCACACCAGGACAACAGAATGGATTTTATATTTTTGTGATGGTCAAGTGAGATGCTGTTTTTTATATATATTTCATAAAACTAAGCAATGTATCATTCATTCCTTTATTGATTCAATGCATTTATTTAGCTACACATTTATTAATTAAATGCAACCTTGAGTCAGATATGTATAATGTCCATAGAATGCTTATTTTTATAATCTTAATGATACTTTCACAGAAGCAACTATGAAAGTTTAAGAATCAAAAGTATGAAAGAAAATAGACATTAGCTCTCATGAACCTGGTAATAAAATGCCACTCATTTATAATGTAAATCTTGTCAGTATTTGAAGTATCTGTGGAGTAAACAGATACTTCTGTTTCATAATATATGTATTTTTTTTTCATTGTAGAAAAACAACTTCTCCTAATAAAATAGCAATAACTGTTTCCACAATCAAACAAATGCTGATATAGTGTATTATTGAAATATCAAGATTAAGAGATTTCTACTCTTAGCATTACATTATTAATGTTAATAATAAATTAGTAGAAGCTGCATTCTCTTTACTTGTGTCGTACAATAACTAACAGAAGTGAAAATTTACTTATACAAAACTATAGCTAAAATTAAAGGCAGTGAAAATGTTTATGCTAGTTTTCAATAGGATGTAAACAAGTGATTTGCTAGTTTTGGTTGTTAAAGTGTGATATCCCACCTTCTTCATGGACAGTTTTTACAATAATTGACTTTTTCAGTCTGAGTGATAGATTTAATTTGAAGGTAAAAATCAGGGTGTGTGTGTGTGTCTGACATTGCTGCTGATTAAAAGAAACAAAAGGAAAGATCCTTGATATTTCAGCACTTTCATCTGAATGACTTAAATCCAGTTCTCATCATGCACCTCGGAACCTACAAAAATCCCAGGGTCTTTTATCTGAAACAGTCAAGAGCCCATTGAAGTGTCAGATTTAGTGATGTAATCAAGAACAATAAGTCAATAAAATCAGCCAAGAACAAAATCGTTGTTTTTATTTGGTAAAATTTCTCTTGAGAAATGGAACAATAGATTTTATAGAACTCTGAAAATTCCAACCATTCATTTCCTTTTGATAGAAGCCCAAGGCTTATTTTTTCTGTGTTAAATTTCAATTTAGGATCCCAGTTATTAGAACAATATTAAAGTTTTGTGAGTATTCTAAAATTGCATCCTGTTGTTTCAACTAGTCATTTAAGTGTGTTGTGTTTTGTGTGTGCGTGTGTGCGTGTGCCTATGTGAGAAAGAAGTGGCAGGAGAGCCCATGTACTGACTTCTAAGGAAGTCTGGCAAGTCTTCAGGAAATGTATCATTTAGAAAAAGTAGAAAGATTCATAAATTCCATTTCTACTTCTGACTTTTTTAAAAAAGAAACCAAACAAAAACTTTCACCCAAGACTTTTAATCTTTGAATTAGTTTTCTTACCTAGTATATAAAAGTTATTTGGAATTAATCTTATCCTCATTGAGTTCTTAGGACCATCAAATTTGTATTTAAAGGTGTTTTGTGCCATTTTAAGGAATGCGTTACATGGTTATAAGACATAACTTTATGATACTCATTTTAAAATTCTTCCATTGCCATAAAAATTTTCTATTACACACTTGAGAATAATTTTATGTTCCTGTCATTTAATGAACATATACATTCCCTGGTATAAAAATGTCTATGGATTATATTATAGAATATCTTATTTTATGTTTCTATTGACATTTTTATTCTTATGGGAAATAAAGTCATTTAATTATCAGTTAAAATAAGTGGAATATTTTCTAGGCAAATATTGTATAGAACAAGCATCACTTAATGAGAAAAAGAAATACTAGGTAAAAGCAGTAAACAGAACAAACATATTTTGAGGGGAATAATGAATACACTCACGTGAAAAGTAAACAATAATATTTACCTCAGGCTGAACATGATTGTATCCTGATGATCCAGAACTTTACTCAGTAAATTAAAAAGAAATAATAGCAATTTCAGTAATGATAGCTATAGAAATAAAAGCTCAATAGTCATTAGTAAATATATAAATATTTTTACCAATTTATTAATAATTGATAAATATAAGGAATTATTAATTAATAAAATATGTATACTAGGAGAAGAAACTAGTATGGATATTCAAATTCAACATTGAAATCAAACAATAACACATAAAAGAAAATGTGTCTATGGATATTATAGAAGTAATCAACAGACAAAAAAAATTAAAAACCATTTCGTATGAAAAGGTACACTAAAATGAATGAGTAGAACACTCCAAAATATAACATAATCTTATGAAATTAAGACCAGACATACAGGACACATAAAAATGTTGACAAATCATCTACTAACATTAAAAAAATTCAAATTGTCTCATAAAGCAGAATTCTACTCTATGCTGTTTATGAAAGTGACAATAGAGAAAATAACTCATTGAGGTTATTAATAGAAGTATTTGCAAAATACAACAGGCCAATCCAAATAAACAGAATAATACCAAAGAGGGTCATGAATGTAGAATAGCTTTTCAGTCGAAAGGATGGAGACATATATTTTATCGTACTTCAGAGTATAATTCACACTGACAATAAATCAGTTATCAATGTGTATTCATGAACTAACAGTGACATTTGCATACAACATAATTCATGACTATAAGAGAAACTTATGTGGTACAAGAAAAGAGAAAGATTTAACAGTTGTTAATAATAGCCTATTTTAACACAGACTTAAATTGATCAGTGAGCAAAAATTTAGTGAGAATTTGGAAGATACAAAATTGATACCAGTGGGAGAAATGGCACAAACAATGTATGCACACATAAAGAAATGAATAAAGAAAAACAACAAAGTTGATACCAGTGGGAGGGGAAAGGCGGTAGGGTGTAAGAGGGTGAATATTGTGAAAATATTGTGTACACATGAATGTAAATGGAAAAATGATACATGTTGAAATGATTTCTTGAATGGAGGGAGGGGGAATAAAGGAGAATGGTGGAGAGAGTGAATTCAAGTATGATGTATTTTATATATTGTAGGAACCTTTGTAAATGCCACAATATACCTATCCAGCACCATAATAAAAGAAAAATAGTCACCAAAGACATACGATGGAGAAAACACAGCCTCTTCAACAAATGTTGCTGGGAAAAGTGGTTATCTGCCAGCAAAAAACTGACACTAGATCGTGTTTATCACCCTGTACTAATATCAACTCAAAATGGATCAAGGACCTTAATATCAGACCTGAAACTCTGAAGTTAGTACAGGAAAGAGCAGGGAATACTCTGGAAGCAATAAGTATAGGCAAGGACTTCCTCAATAGAACCCCAGCAGCTCAGAAACTAAGAGAAAGGATGAACAAATGGAACTACAATAAAATTTAAAAACTTCTGCAAAACAAAAGAAATAGTCTCTAAACTGAAGAGACCACCCACAGAGTGGGAAAAAACATTTGCCAGCTATACATCAAAGGACTGATAACGAGAATATACAGGGAACTTAAGAAACTAAACTCTCCCAGAATCAATGAAGCAATAAAGAAATGAACAACTGAACTAAACAGACCTTTTTCAAAAAGAAGAAATTCAAATGGCTAAAAAACACATGAAAACTGCCAAGATGTCCCACTACTGATGAATGGATCAAGAAAATGTGGTGTTTATACACAATGGCTGAATTTTACTCAACCATGAAGAAGAATGAAATCTTATCATTTGCAAGTAAATGGATGGAACTGGAGAATATCATTCTGAGCGAGGTTAGCCAGGCTCTGAAGACCAAAAAATGGTATGTTCTCCCTCATATGTGGACTTTAGGTCTAGGGCAAATGCAGTAGTGTTGTTGAACTTGGGTCACACACTAAGGGGAGAGCATATATGGCAAGAATGGGGATAGGTAGGAAACCCAAAACTTGAAAGTGCTTGATGTCCCCACTGCAGAGGAAATAATACTGTAACCTTAAAGTGACAGAGGTCAATATGGGAAGGTAACCAGGAAGTAGTGAAGAGGTCAGTTAGAGATGAATCAATTCTGGTTATAATACACTGGTCTATGGAAGCAATGCTAGGAATCTCTCTGTATAGCTATCCTTTTCTCAACTAGCAAAAATGCTTTGTCTTTCTTATTATTGCTTATGTCTTCTCTTCAACAAAATTGGAGAAAAGGGCAGAAGAGATTCTGCCTGGAAGTGAGGGGGGTGGGGTGAGAGGGAGGGAGTGGGGAGCAGGGAGGAGAAATGACCCAAACAATATATGCACATATGAATATATGAATAAAGAGGAAAAAAGAAAGAAAAATAGTAGTTGATAGGTAGATAGGTATGATATACCACAGAGTGGGGAGAGAGAGAGAGAGAGAGAGAAATGGATAGAATTTTAGCAATTATGTAATTTTAATTAAGATCATAATTATAGATAATAACAAGGAAGACTGCATTCCATTCAAGCAGATATAATAAAATACCCAAAACGAAATGGTTTGTAAACAACACAAATTCTTTGTTCACCGTTCTGGAGGCTGAGAAGTCCAGGAACAAGGCTTCAGTAGATTTCAGATCTAGCAAGCGTCATCCTCCTGGTCATGGATGGCCAGCTTCTTGTAACCACACGTAGTAGAGGGGTGAGAGTCTCTTTGGGGTCTTTTATAGGGCATTAATCTCATACAGCCCTCATAATCTAATCACTTCCTACATGCCCCATTTCCTTATCATCATCTTGGGGTGGTAGGAAGGATTTCAACATATGAATTTGGGGTGAGGGAGGGAGACAAAAATATTCAGACTATAGCAGTATAATAAGGACATTGTGATTATGCACAAAGGTGTCTATAATTTCCAGAAATACATAATGAAGCACATATTGAAATAACACGGCAAGCCCCTTAAATTGCCTTAAGAAAGTTATAGAGAGAACAAATGTTCAAGTTTTGATAATAGCTGAGGCTTTACATTGGGTATACGAGAGCTTGCTACATTATTTCTCTAATTTTGTGTGTGTTCAAAAATTTTTATAGTAAAAATTTAAAGCATTTATTCAACATTTATTCCTGCTTTTTTAAACTTGAACTTTGGAATCAGACTCTGATTTGATTTAAAGTACAAGTCTGTATCTTTCTAACTGTAAGACTTTGTCTTTCAAACTGTCACCTTATTTACGCTCAGTTTTCTAGACTGAAAAATGACTTCAGTAATATCTATCCAGTTGTGAGTGGTTGTGATTACATGTTAGATAGAAATTACCTGCTTACATGGTACCTAAAGTGATTTGCTCAACACTTTCTTTCTTGTGAGATGAATTGTCAATGAAGAAGACCAAAGTCAGGCTTGTGTCTCAGGTTACACTAGAAACTGTCTTTCAGATGGTCTTTTTCTTTGTCTTAATGTAATTCTTATTAGATTAAAGATAGCAAATACTCCAGTACACTGATACATTGCTGACCTTCTACATTGCCCAATTCTATAAGAATTAGGACTCCCATGATAGTAACTTAAAACTGAGGGGATCCTGAAAACATTAGCCTGATGTTTTTAGAGCTGGAATAGAGCAAACCTGTGACTTTAGTTTTGATTCCTTCAGTATATCCTGTTTCTTATTCATGACAGTTTAAGTTCCTATGAGACAAAAATTTTCAACGTGGGTCTGGAAGGAAGACCAAGGTTGCTAATTGAACAGTGTCTGGGATAGATGAAAAACCTGGGAAGGGTCCTTTCTTAGGATTGTGACTAATATAAACTAGTGACTTGAGAGAGTCAGCAAGGGAAGAAGACACGTCTGGCTGGGATGTGATACAAGCCACTTTAGCTCAACTTGGATCTGTATTACCCAAGTATCGTTTCTGAATAGGAGCTCCATGATGCTATCCAATAATTATTTCTGGTTTGGAGAGTCTTAGATTTTGAGGAGAAAACATAGAAGTGGGGTCTAGGAAGGCAGAGCTTCAGAAACAAACTAAGGAACAAAAATCCCAGCCATTATAGAAGTGACTGCAAAGTGCATAAAAACAAATAAACAGCAACCATAAAACCCAAACACAGACATAAGAAAGTGATCCACTACCTGGAAGGAATTTATCCTCCAAACATAAAATGAACTTCGCAAAGTGATCTAAGCAAGTGTTTAAGAATGACTGGAATCCTCAAAAGGACAAAAAAAAGATCACATAGCCAGGCACAGCACACACCAATAATCCCACGGACTTTGAAGGCAGAAGCAGGAGGATGACAAGCTTGAGGCCAGCCTTGGAAAAGTTAGACAACTTATCTCAAAGAACAAAATCCTTAAAGAGCTGGGGGCATGACTCAAGAATGTTTGCTAACATGTGTAAGGCCCAGCGCTACAAAATTATTAAATAAATAAATAAACAATACATAAGGGAACAGAAACAGATGTGAAAATATATAAGTAGATGAGAAAAGAACCCAGAGGAAATCTTAGAGAATATATTCTTACTATATAAGTCTCTTAGTAGGTAAGGTGCACTCTGGTGGAGTAGAGTTAAAGAGACACCGTGAATGTGAAGGAATCTGAGGGAAATTTATACAAAACTTGGTAAAGGAAGAGGTATTAAAATAACAGGGTTCTAGGTGAGAGGGAGAGAGGTGTGGAGACTGTAATATGAATCAAATAAAGGTTTAAAAAACAGAGAATAGATTTCTTTAACAAATGAACAGAAATAGAGATTTGAAAAGAACCACAGTGAAACATAAAGTCTCCCCTGGTAGGACATTGTGGTGAACACCATCAAGCACTATGGGTCTCAGTAAGATGTAGCACAAGGTTGTCCCAGGATTAAGGTCATCTCTCCCTGGCTCAGAGACACAGAGACAATGTTCCCTTCAGAGAATCAGCCTCATCTTGATTTTGTGGATAATTTGTCATTACTTCTGCTTCTGTTTGTCTTTGTGAAATGTAGAACAATCAGACATTGTTAATCTGTTCTCTCTGGCATCAGCAGAAACTAGGAAAGCTGGCAACAATTCCAGTCTGGGTTTTTGGGCCCCTTTCTGTACCCTCGGAATGAGGTTCTCATCCCTGGGTCTCTGCTGCTCACAGAACATAAGGGAGGCATCGTTGGCTGGGTCTCTGCTCTTTAGCCCCTCTTGTCAGGGACTTGGCCCTCTGCAAAGTACAGGGTTGTGCCTTCCAAGGTTTTACTTTCGTGGGACCAGACTAATGAACCATTCTGGCCAACACAAACATTTCCCAACTCTTTATTCTGAACATGGTTTTTCTCATAGCAGAAACTGGCACTTTTGCCACACCGTCTGGGTCTTAGCAGTCAGGGAGTCACATACATCCTTTAATCTAATAAGTTGCAAACATTTGCAGTGATTAATGGACGAAGTTTCCTACCAGAGCTTCTTTTCAGATGTTTCTTGCTTATTCATGTTTCCCAGGAAGCTGTGTAGAGGGATCTGAATCACTGCAGCCATTCTAGCTTCTAATACAAACCTTTGGGTCCAGCTCCTCTCTTCAGTTTTATTCTCTGAGGCAGCCAATGTGACCTCCTCCTATTCATCCTCCCAAATTAGTTTCCCTAACAGTGAAAAGTCAGCTAGTCCCTCTGGTCTCCTGTGAAGTCAAAGTTGTCTCTGCAATGTTTCACTCTAAATCAATCTAGTAGCAACTTCCAGGCCCCCTGGGTCTCACACAGTGCTGTGTTTTACAGCTCACAAAAGAGTTTCTAAAAATCTCAATGCACACAAAGAAGCCTTTTCTTCTTTCTGTTGATATATGATGAGAAATTTGACTTCAGAATCTTGGCAATGCTTCGTATAAATACATGCCTGTTCCAGTAATTTTAGTCACTCATCCAGAGACAAAGGGATCCTCTCTTTGTGACTATATATAATTTTCAATTTCAAGACCTGCAGAAGTTTCCATGAATCTCTGTTCCCCTGCTACCTTCAAGGTCTGTCAGCCTTGTTACATTTCAAAAGCATAAGTCCAACCATAACTCAAAATTCTTTCCTTTATTTTCAAAGACTTGTTCAGTATTTTCTCTCCACCTTCAGTATAGAATAGTGGATACGTGAGTTATCCAGACCCTCCCTCCAGGACAAATACACGCATCTTCACCTATGATTACCATCCATTTATGAAACCCTTGCTAGGTATAAAACACAGTCCTAAATGACTGCTCTTCCCCAAGTGTATGCCAACTCCAGACATCATTTGTGACCAATGACTAGTTAATAGAAAGAAAAGACCTGGCTGTTTGCCTAATTTGGAAAACTCTGAAATGCCTGCCTAGCCCTTGAACTTCCTGCAGGATCATGTCAAGTCTCATTACAAATTTTTGCTCTTTAGCTTCCCAGGACTACCCCTCTCACTTCATCACTGGTGTACCCCACAAAAAATACCTTCCTTCTGGTAAACTTTCTTTATGGAATTCTCCACCTGAGTGTTTATTATAAGGAACTGACTCTAAAACAGTTGGTATCAGAGGTGGTCTTGAGTATCAAATACAAGCACAGAAGAATGGCAAAGATTACCTTCTAGTAATGAGGCAGAAAGCACATCTCTGATGGTAGATGAAGTATTGATAGTTCATAGCTTGCTGTAGTGGTGAACTGGTAAAAGGTTTACCAGTGGGGAACTCAGATGGAAAACCAAGAGAGGGTAGTTGAACTGGGTGCTGCAATATCTCTAGCATTGGAAAGTATGAGAGAAAGGACACCTTAAAAATTATGAATCAGGTGATGGCTGCTGAGAACCACTGTTTTGTTATAGAAATAGAATGACAGGTTCAGAGTAATAAATCATCAACAAGGCAAAATTTGAATGCCAGATGTTCTTGATAACATTTAATGAAACCCTAATATCTTACAGCCAGCAAGTAGAAGGATCAGAGAAAATGTTCAGGGTCTAATTGTGAGAATGGGTGGAACATCAGAGACGTTTGAATCTCATCCCCAGGCAATTCTTCCACCAAAGTTGGTAACCTCAAAACTTGAGATGTGCTACCTGGATCATGCATATGCGAGTCCTAGCAACAGACATGTAGCCTTTCCCCAGAACTGCGTTAGCTCTCTTTCCCTCTCACAAAATGTAGTCCAATGGTGCCTGGAACATCTGGATACTCTGTAGAACATTTCATGGGGCCATTATATTAGTGACTTCATGCTATATTAATCATATCGGAGAGGCAAGATATGACACATATTTTGGACCCCTTGATGCATACATTCTTGAGGGGTTGTAAACAAACTCAATGAAAACTGAGGGTCGTGCTACATCAGTGACTCTTCTAAAAGATTCAATACCCTTGGGGCATGTTGGGAATATTGCATCTCACACCATTCAAGACTAGAAATGTAGCACAGTACAAGGTTGGCCTCTTAGCATGTTTGGCTTGAAGGCTTTTTACTCCAGTCCCTTTAATGAGCAAGCATTGATGCCTCTGTTTGACTACGGTCCAGAGCAAGAACAAGAAAGGCTTGGTGGATCACTTGTTCCAAGGCTTGATCAAAAGCCAGCTCTACATAGCACTGTCCTATGTATTCTGTGTCAGCAAAAAGAATGGGGCAGGGTTCCTAAAGTAGTTAGGCACTCTGCCCACAGTCAGTGCTCCTGTCTTAAGAAAGATTTCAGTGTTTTAAGAAATAGTGTATCAGTTATTGTGAGGTTACACTTGAGCTGATGATTCTACAAGATGTCTTGAAATTACTCACTTCTCTAAGCTGACATAATACTTGCTGTTTTATCTGTTAAATCCAAGTATATGTAGATTATGAGTTTAAGAATTTGGGGTTACTAAGGACATAAATGTGGCCCCATTAAGAATAAGTAGTAAGTGGAGCTTCTACTGAATTGCTGTTTGTATTTGAGCTTTGTCAAAGTTCAGTATGTATGCCTTTAAATTCAGAAAAATGGTAAAGGAAGAGAAAAGAATGGGAACCAGTCACAATGTGCTTGCAAAATCCATTGTAATGCTGAGAGTTTAAATGAGTTCTTTGATTTCTACACAGTATCTCAGAGTTGCCTGATTCATGTTTGGTATTGCTGAATGAGCTAGCATTGGGGTGTAGCAATAAACCTTAGGGCTGCATAAATTAACCTATTTAGTTTCAAATTATGTCACTGAAGTCTGAACAGAGACACCTTTATCCTAAATTTTAAGGGATTTTGTCCCTTATTTTCAACTACATTTATGTAATAAAGTATAGGAACCAAGATGAAATTACCCCCAAATGAACAGTAAGAGGATTTTCCCCACAAGGGGCTGATGGATACTTTTGCTGTCTTGCTTATTTGCCTTTTGACTAATGACATTGACAGAACAGCTAGCTGACAGAGTTGGGAGTTAAATTTATAACCCGTCAGCATGTTAATTAGTCAGCATGATGTAAACATGTGAGTATTAAAAAGAAAGTCTGTGAGAAGAGAGTGTTTTTATGTGGTTATAAATATTTAGTTGAAGAACAAAAAAAATGCTTTTCCTTCAATTTTGATTCTTGTATATGTTGGTGACCACAAACACTATTTTTAATTATCTTTTTTTAAATTGAGATGATTTGTTTTAATATGGAAAATAATGACAGGTTGGGAAATCAATTTATTAGAAAAATGTTTCAAATTGGTAAATAAGAAAGTCTTTAAAAATACTGAGAGATCATCAAAAAAATTGCACTTTACAGAATTTGACACATAAAGTGAATATAACTTTCAAAAATTTTATTTATGTTCCATCTGTATGTATCTCTCTTTTTTTTTTTCATTTTTCTTTTATTATTCATATGTGCATACAAGGCTTGGTTCATTTCTCCCCCCTGCCCCCACCCCCTCCCTTACCACCCACTCCACCCCTCCGCTCCCCCCCTCAATACCCAGCAGAAACTATTTTGCTCTTATCTCTAATTTTGTTGTAGAGAGAGTATAAGCAATAATAGGAAGGAACAAGGGGTTTTGCTGGTTGAGATAAGGATAGCTATACAGGGCATTGACTCACATTGATTTCCTGTGCATGGGTGTTACCTTCTAGGTTAATTCTTTTTGATCTAACCTTTTCTCTAGTTCCTGGTCCCCTTTTCCTATTGGCCTCAGTTGCTTTAAGGTATCTGCTTTAGTTTCTCTGCATTAAGGGCAACAAATGCTAGCTAGTTTTTTAGGTGTCTTACCTATCCTCACCCCTCCCTTGTGTGCTCTCGCTTTTATCATGTGCTCAAAGTCCAATCCCCTTGTTGTGTTTGCCCTTGATCTAATGTCCACATATGAGGGAGAACATACGATTTTTGGTCTTTTGAGCCAGGCTAACCTCACTCAGAATGATGTTCTCCAATTCCATCCATTTACCAGCGAATGATAACATTTCGTTCTTCTTCATGGCTGCATAAAATTCCATTGTGTATAGATACCACATTTTCTTAATCCATTCGTCAGTGGTGGGGCATCTTGGCTGTTTCCATAACTTGGCTATTGTGAATAGTGCTGCAATAAACATGGATGTGCAAGTGCCTCTGGAGTAACAGTCTTTTGGGTATATCCCCAAGAGTGGTATTGCTGGATCAAATGGTAGATCGATGTCCAGTTTTTTAAGTAGCCTCCAAATTTTTTTCCAGAGTGGTTGTACTAGTCTACATTCCCACCAACAGTGTAAGAGGGTTCCTTTTTCCCCCGCATCCTCGCCAACACCTGTTGTTGGTGGTGTTGCTGATGATGGCTATTCTAACAGGGGTGAGGTGGAATCTTAGTGTGGTTTTAATTTGCATTTCCTTTATTGCTAGAGATGGTGAGCATTTTTTCATGTGTTTTTTGGCCATTTGTCTCTTGAATTTTGCTGTCAATATTTCAGGAACTCATTTCATAAGTAATTATCAATTATACTTATGCTACTATAATTTTTGTATAAGATAATCACAATGCAGCCTAATTACATGTTTAAATACTATATTGAAAATATTTGTTTTATCTAATTTCAATTCTCTTTCAAATTTCATTATTTGTGGTTTATTTTGTTCATCAATCTTATGATGTTTTTATAAACTAAACTGGCATCTCTATGTTTATTAATTGAAAAAGACAAATGGATCTTTACAGGGAGATGTGAGCAAGGCAAAATTGAAGCTGCATGGATACTTTTTTGTTTTTGTGGGGTTTTTTTTGTAGTTGTGAGTATTATTGTGATTGTCCTGAAATGTAACTTATCTTTAAAATTTGTCAAATTGGGCATTTTCATGTTAAACTTTGAAATAATTGATTTGTTTTCATAAAAGTACTTTGGGTTCCAGAAGCATCAAATGAGCAAATAATAACAAAAAAAAAAAACACTACTATCAATGCATAGCGAAAATATTTTTGTATGTTTGTTTGCTTGTTTATATATGTATAAGTTGTCCATTTCAAAAAAGATTTAAGGCACCTAGATCCATTTATATGATACTGTAGAGTAGGGCTTTCTCTAGAGAATTCTTTAGAGTAGGGAATTACATTCTCCTGAATGTAATTTATTGGAACCAACTGTAATAAATAATTTAGATGATACAAATGCTTCACTTGGTAAAGAGAAATTAATTCCTTTGGTGTCAATCTGTACCAATTTATTTATTTTCTGTGCAAGAATGAGCCTTTCTCCCTCCCTCCCTCCTTTCCTTTTTTTCTTCCTTTCTCCTTTCCTTCCTATATAAGGAAGCTTTGAATGAAATCCATAAGCAATAGTTTCATTTTCAGCAAATATTCTAATAAATATTCTCTCTCTGTCAGAACTTTGAAGACTCCTTCTTTTCCCCTGGAGTAAGAGAAATGGTCTTTGGTTTTGTTAACCAAATTCTCAAGAGTAAATCGGCCGGGGGTTGGGGGGATGGGAGGAGGCTATTTTTTTTATTTACATGCTAGAAAAAAATTCAATAGTCTCAAAGATAAGTGAAATGGATTTAGCTAATAAAATGAAACTATCAGGAGTTGGCAGAACTTCCCATTATATGAGCAATTGAAAAAAATTTGTAAGTTGAGGTATTGCTTCTAACTTCTCTTGTATAGGTCCTCTGTTTAAAAAAGTGTGCTCCATTGGGATCAGGTCAATGGGGATAAGGAGACTGACCTTGGTTGATGTCGTGGATTTGTCTTGGGTCATGTTAGGTAAGTTGGAACTATATTTTCCAGAATTTGTCTTCTTGATCTAGGTTTACTATAGGCCACACTCTCATTTTGTTATTTTTTGTGTGAAATTTAGGAGGAAGCAGCAGCTCTATTTGTTTCTTTGTTGATGCAGGAGCCAAGGTGGTGTTGCTACTGCTGCTGGGTGCTGTCACCCGCCCTTTGTCCCTGGCTCACCTCGTGACTCACTTCCTTCAGACCTCCTTCACCCAGTCTGTCTGTCAAGCTAGTGGATGACGTGATGCAATTGGAGACTTAAGGTAGTGAGAGACTGATGCCCTTCTGTCTTGTAGGATTGGTTTCCGTTGTAGAAGTGTATGTTTGTCATAGAAAGGTTCGAGCCTGTAGAAAAGCAATGAAGCAATCATCTGTATTATAAATGCCCTGTCAAAATCTGAATATTCTGTGTATATGATCTTGTTAATTATATATATGTATACATATTTACTCTTAAATTTGATAACATAAAATATGAAAGTATGACTGTACCTTTACATATTATACTATGTCATATATAATAAGTATATAAATGAGACAATCTGTAAATAAGTATATATTCAATATCATAAAAACAAACTTAGTTAATATCGATCATATAGATTTTTATATTTTTTGGGGTGCTGAGGATTGAGCTCAGAGCTTCCTGCTTACTAGGCAGGCACTCTGTCACTTGAGCCATGCCTGAAGCCCCTTTTCCTGTGATTATTTTGCAGACAGGTTCTCACTTTTTGGCCAGACTGTCTTAGACCCCAATCCTCCTGTTTTAGGCGCTATAGCTGAAATGACAGGTGTAAGTCACCACTTCCAGTTTTTTTTCTGCTGCGTATCCCAAACTTTTTGCCCAGGCAGATCTGGCACTGTGACCACCCCCCAATCTCAGTCTTCCAAGTCGCTAAGATCATGGGCATCATAGGCACCTAGCTGAATGAACAAATTCTTAGTTTGAACTTTTCTCTTTGTAATTTATTGCTAGCATTTCCTCAGCTTCCTGAATATCCTTGAGAATATTTCTTTCCTTTTCTGTTTTGTTCTTTATGATGGATCAGAACAAAACATTGGTTTGATAATTTGAGGCATATTACTTGTCAAATTAAATAGTTGTTTAGGATCATTATCAATTTGGTAACATCTCTATGAAGGATGTTTCACATATAAAGTGTAAGATTTCAGGGCATTTCATAATTTTTTGCAAGGATTCATTGCAAATTCTCTTTTTATTCTAAACACATAGCACAGTATGATTAACTAGAGCCACTGTGCTTTCCAGTAGGTCATCAAAACTTATTTTAAAACTACAAGTTTGTATTATTGGGGCAATATGAAAAGTAATCCTTGAGTACTGTTTCATCCTTTACTTACCATCCAGCTAGCAACATTGAAATAAGAGACTCTCTCCACACAATTTTGTGTAGATCTGTGTTTATTTCCTGATAATAATGCTCACGACTTTGGAATTCTGAATTAATGAACATTTTTAATGTATTTGATCCTCAAGAATAAAATGACCTCCAGAAAAGTGCTTCCATCAAATCCATATCATATAATATGTGATGTGTTTTGATATGTCTTCCTTTGCTAGATCCCAGACTTGCCTTGGGTTTTATCAACAGTGTTTGCCGAGTTTGGCATGGGAGTTCTTGTCTGTGATAGTGAGCAGCTTGGCGCTCATACTGGGTGCTGCTGGCCTTTGAATCTCAGCCTGTAACCCGTGTGTACTTGTATAACCCTTTATTGCCTCTTCATGTTTTCTGGTCTGCAAGGTGGGCTGGTGAAAATGGTACCTATACACTTGATAGTTATGGTTTTGGTTTGAAATTCCTCCCAAAATGTCATGTGAAGTCTTGGTCTCTAATAGGACTTTTGGGAAGTGATTGAATCACAAGGGCTCTGACCTCATCAATGGATTAATTGATGGGAGGGTTCTTAATTTGATGGGCTCTTGGGAAGTGGTGGAATATTAGGAGGTGAGACTTAGTTGAAGAGTATGGGTCTTTGTGGGCAAGCTCTAAGGGACTAATTCTTTTAAATCTTGTCCCCAGCTCCCCTCCACCAGGGGATGTGCTTTGCTCCACCACACCCTCCATGCCATGATGCTCTGCTTCACCAGATGCCCAAGAGCAAGGGAACCAGTTGATCATGTATTGACACCTCTACATGTGTGAGCTAAAATAAACCTTCCCTTATTTTAAATAGTTACTGTCAGGTATGTTGTCACAGTTATGAAAAGCTGATCAACAAAGTATTGTGACTATTAAATAATATAATTCATGCCACACACTTAGAGGGGGACCTTGTACAGTCATTTGTCAAAGAATGTGAATTATTCTTCTTATAAAAATACTATTTTTCTTCTCTTTTAACTATGCCAGGGCTAAGAATGTTTCATATGGTTATCGCTCTTTTGAAATTTGTATTCACAATGCCACTTCTCTTTTAGATGTCCTCTTTTCCATACTGAATTGTATTTGTGCAGAAACAAATGCAAAGGTTTGATTTTCCCATCTACTGCATTTTTCCTAGTTTGTTGTATATTTATTAGGTTTTGTTTAACATCATAGTACTTCTGCTATAAATGTAACAGCAAAAATACTAAACCAGATGGTGCAAAAATTTGGAAAAATAATCAAGTGATATGGAATCTATGTAATTCTTCTTTGAGAGAATACAAAAATAATTTATGTGTGTCTTTTCTAGAAATTCTGGTGTCCTTCCTCTTTCCTTTCCTTTTATCTTCTCTTTCCTACATACATGTATATATTTAAACAAATGGAGAATCATGCTTATATTCTTTTAGAAAACTTTTATTCAATAGTATATTGTAAATAATTCTTCATGTTATTATGTGAATAAAACTTTTCATTGCTAATTGTCACAAAGAGTCACTGCATTATTAGTTCATAATTTAACCTTGCATCTTCCCCTCTATTTTTAAATATCCTTAGTAGAATGTTTCTAGTTTTTCACTAATGTAAGTTCCTATTTTATAAAATATTCCCAGTTATTTATCTCTGCTCATTTTTATAATTTTCCTTTACAGTGCCTGTGTCTTAGTCAATGTGATCTGCTATAACAAAATTTCACAGTAGGTGACTTAAACAACAGACATTTATTTCTGATATTTGTGGAAGATGAGAAATCCAAGCTCAAGATGCCTGTTTAATTATTGTGAGGAGCTGCTTCCTGGTTTGCAGATGGAGAGAGAGAGAGAGAGAGAAAGACTCTTTTACTCTTCTCCTAAGGACACTTATCCTATCATAGGGACCACTATCATGACCTTAACCAAGTCCAGTTGGCTCTAATGGTCCCTCTTTCATATATGTAAAGGCACAGGGCTCAGTATGTGAATTTGAGGGGAACACAGACAGACATAATCACTGATCAGGTACTTTAAGATGTGGTTTCAAGTGCCTGTCAGAAAAAAATAACATCTCACTATCGCCAACAATCTGCAAGTATATCTATTCCCAGGCACTTGTAAGTACTGAGTGTCATAACTCCTCTAAAGATAACTTATGTATAGCATCCCTCAGATGTGCTGCCCTGAAGTGCACCAGGTTGTGAGGACTAGGAGGGGGCTTCTCAAAACACTGAGGTGAGGGAGATGACCTCTAAACCCCAACTTCCCTATCAGCTTTAGGTAATATTTTATTTATGGGATGAACACATATATCCTTCTGTAAATAGGCTAAAGAAAATGTGAAGTTCTTGCTAATTTGATAGTGAAAATAGCTCTGCACAATTTTTTCTTTTCACTTATCAATAAGTAATGAGATAAGTTCTTCATTAGACTTTACCACTCTTCTCTTGCGAACTGCATGTTATTCTTTTAAATGGAATTTTATATTGTATTGTTTGTTTGCATTTTCTGTAAGAAATCTTCTTTTTTCTGTACTGGGGATTGAACTCAGGGCCTCCCACCTGCAAGGCAAGGCACTCTACTGCTTGAGCTATGCCTTCAGTCCAAGAAATCTTTTTAAATCAATCACATTAAAACTTTCTTAATAGGATGAGACAAAATGTGTATTATAGAAGAACTAAGGTAATTTGTGGTAAAATATACATAAACTTTAGTATTATAGATTACAATTAAACTTGAAAATGCCTTCTAAACAGTTTGACAGAGATCAAATGGCCATAACCACTTGGATGGTTTAAGAATTGTGCTGAAGTAATCCTGGTCAGCAAGATAAGGAAAAAGAAGAACTGTGTGACAGAAAAGAGATAAAGATTAAGAACCAATTAAGTCCCCAGATAAGTGAAGGACATAACAGGATTTCAACTAAGGGGAATAAGGCCACACAGAATTAAGTTGGGAGGCCTCCAGTGTGGCTGTCCTGGTCTTCAGCTCTCACCCATATGAGGGCGTTAACTGCAGATGGAGTAAACGCCAAATGCCCAGCACAACGTGAGGAGAGGTTCTGGTCTTAAGCAGGAAAATATTTGAGGTTGAAAATAAAAGGCACTGTGTTAAATTGTATACTCTGGAGTTTTTAAACTTCCTTAAAGTCTTTGTTAATTAGCATAAAAATTAACATAAATGTTTTATGTTTCTAAGCAGTGTCATCTATTGCATTAAACTGTAGGACTGAATGTGCTCCTTATGGGACTGTACTTTTGGGTTGTTGGTGATCTAAGAAATCTATTGAACACGTTAAAGCAGTGATAGATAGATGAGGAAGTTAATCATCTTACAAAAACATTGTTTTCCAGTTTGTCATTTTTTTCCATCTTCATAGTTTGGTTGCCATTTAAAAAAAATTATTTATTGAATTCCTGTTGCATTTCAGTTATACAGAATTTGTATATGTGGTCAAATTTTTCTTTGCGATGTTTTATGTTGTATTTTCTTGGTTATATTTTACTGCTCTAAGATTATTTAAAAATTAGCTTACAGTTATATGTAATACTTTATAGCTTTGTTTTCAACTTTAAAAAGTAATTATGAATCTGGAAAGTATTTTATATAAGATGTGTGGTAAAAATAATTCTTTTTATTTTTTCCTGATGTATACATAGTTGTCAATAGAATTTTAAATACCATTCTTTGTATTATACATACTCCTTTGAGGAGGAAAAAGAGAAAGGGGAGAGAATAAAGAGGGAGGTATTTGTCTGCCAGTACCAAATACACACACACACACACACACACACACACACACACACACACATGTCCAAAATTTCCAGCTAACAACTTTTGTAGCTAATATTTAAATATCAAAGGAGTTAAATTATTGGTTTAATGTCACATCTTTGGTATAAGAGGCAAGATATGCTGCAGTTAGGGTAATATTTATTCATCCACCTATTTTCTCAGTATGCTAAAGAATTTATTTTGGAATGATAGCAGTCCATGTATTATATTTAAATTCATTAATTACTAAAAAAACCAATAAATGTCATGATCAGTTCACATGACAACTCAAAAAATATATACTGACCTTAAAAGCTAAATAAATTTATAAATAGATGCAACCTTGCTCAATATCTATGGGTTGATAATAAAAATTACATCATAAAATAATATTTATTTACATTACATGGAAAAGTTTGAATCAGTGAAAGTTTCTTCAGCAGGGTGGAAACAAATGTACAGAGTGGACACCTGTAGAGTTAGATGAATCTGAAAGGAATGGTATTTAACTTCTAAAAACTTTAGTCTCAAATTTTCCTAACAGTGCTGCTAACTAAGCAGTTTACAATAAATTTCATGTTAAAAGGTTTATTGAAGTGGAAATGGAATTGAAAAACTCTGTAGAGGAAGGGGATTGATGATCCTAACCTCAGATTAACACAATTCTTATAAATTATAAGACTAATAAAAAATGAGATAGGTCATATAGCTCTCACTACCAATAAAGATCATAATTAGTTTTCTTGGTGATACTAATGAAAACAGGCTTGATAGGTTTATCAGTTATTGTGCATTTTGCCATAGAATCATGTGCATGTTAGCAAACAATACCAAGCTGGTTTTGTTACCATATCTCTGACTCTCTTTGTTTTTAGGTGCTGGGGTAACTGTATTCTGTGTTTATCCTTTCTTCAATGCAGTCCTTGCCCTCCTTCCTCACTGAACTTCCATGTCTGCCTGTTCTTTATAATATCACATTTTCTTGTAAAAGACAACTTATTATCTAGATCTTTAAATATTATCTTCACTAGTTTATTATGCAAAGGAAGTATTGTGATAAACAGGTATTTGATTGTCATTTGCCTCAAATGCAAATCAGAAAAACGTTCTTTTGAATTATAATTCCATTGGATAAAAGAACAAATTTTCCTAATTCTGTGTAGGTAAGTTTCCTGAATAGGTTTTTTATTTAAATTTTTAAAAAGACTTTCAGTGTTGCTGAGAGAATGATGATTGCAGAGGATTTTTACAAACACTTGACACTTAATAAACACCTATTTTTTTCGTAGTAACCTTGGCATCTCAGTAATTTAGCAAAGGATTTATACTTGATTATGGAATAAGGATAGTATATATCAAATACTTCTCAGGTTTACTTAACAAGTAAGTAATCTGGTGACAATATATTTACATTGACATAAGTCCAGTGTCTAAAATACAATGACATGGAATAAATATATCTTTTTATTTTTTCTTCTTTGCTTTAACTTCTTCAATTTCTTTCATCTTTAAATTTTGCACTTTCAAAAAGTCAGTTTGTAAATTATTATTTCAATGAATGCTTACAATGGCAACCTAGGGAATAAAGAAAAAGTCTCATTTATAAATTAGACATGCTTTGGAATGCAAATAACAGAAAACACTGTTAAAACAGCTACAGTTTGAATGTGTGCTCTATAAAATTCATGTTAGAAACAATCGACAATGGAACAGTTTTAGGAGGTAGGGATTTAATGAAGGTGTTTATATCACCACCAAGGGTTCCACCCTCATGGGTGGATTCATGCTGTTATGAGAAGGACAAGAAGGAGTGGATGCCTTCTCTTAGGTCCTTCTACAGTGTGAGTATACAGAGTTCATCCTTTCTCTCTCTCTCTCTCTCTCTCTCTCTCTCTGTCTGTCTCTCTCTTTCTCCCCAGAGGCTGCCACCTTGCTTGGATTTTCTCAATCTAAAGAATTGAGAGAAGTAAATTTCTATCTTTTATAAATTACTCAGTCTCAAGAGTTCTGTTATAACGCATAAAATAAGATACGTACTGATAATGACAAATGAGAGCTTATCGTTCTCATATACACAGAAACTTAGAGGTAAGCAGTAGCCACTGTTGATTCTATCTTTATTGTACAGACAATTCTTATGGAAAATTTCTCACAGTAACAACGTGATTGTTGAAGCTCCAGTAATCTTATTTAAGTTTAAGGCAGGAAAGGAGAATAAATGCAAAACCAGATGTTTCTCATCTAGTCCAAAATTTTCTCAGAATTCCCTTAGCCTGACTGACTTGAAATTGGTCACACGGATAGGGCAGGCTTGGCAAGTTCATACCTGACTTTACAGGCAGTGTAGTACTTGCAGCCACAGGAAACAAAGAGGTGAAGAATGACTTCATCGTCCCTTCTTTCCTTCAGTTCTATTCCATTGCTATTAACTCTGATGTGGAGCTCTCTGCATATATAGATATATATGGCCATATGTTTGTCTTTGCATATATATATATATTACTTTTTATATGAACAAAATAATACATATAACCTCTAAGTAACATAAATTATATACATATGTATATATGGTATACATTATATTAATAAGTACAGTTATGTGTAGTACAACATATAAAATTGTATATTTAATGGATTTCCAAGTATGTCTCTTTGTATGTTTTATACACACATATATATATATATATATATACATATATGTCCACTTTTTTGTTCAGCTTGCACAATAGTGACATTTTAATGACTGGCAATCTACTGAAGTATGTCAACATGTTTACTATGCATATTCACAAATGATGGAACCCCAGGGGTTAAAATGAGCATCTCATCCACATAAATTACTTGGAGTTGGACTTTTTCTTTTTTCAGTATTAGCTGTTGAACACAGGGCCCTATGTACTCTGCCACTTGAGCCAGAACACCAGCCCATGAGTCAGACCTTTTGGTTTGCTCCATTTTTGAATACTGGCCCATTCTGTTTCTGAACAAGTACATGAAAAACTTTTCTAACTGAAATTTTTTAAGCTTAAATCTTGGTACTTATCCACAGTTTTCCCTCAGTAAGGAACGACAGTTTTTTCATGTCTTCTTTACTTAATAACAATGTCCTTTAAGACTCTACTTCATTTTGTTTTACCTGAATTTTCTTTTCTTCTCTGTCTTAGGTATGAATTCTAACATTAGTCTTGTTTGTTTGATAAAGACTCTTTGGATATGCATTAAAGCCATGACTCAACTTGTGATGTTGGTGTGTGCAATAAAAAAAACCAAAAAGACAATCTTTTTTCATTGTATAGATATGGTTTCCAGTATTCTTGCCATTGTATACAATGTTTCAACAAGTATCTCCTGCTCTCAGGGGGCACACTTGCTGGTACCTAGAAACTAAAACAGCCTTAAATTGATAGAGTTAGTGTTGAAGTATACAAGTTGAAAGCACATTGACTCATGATTCTCAAAGTCTGACACATAGAGATTTTCAGGTCTTATGTCAACTTTCTGGTTTGTGTGTAGTCATGTGTACACACAGGGTCACTTCATGACTTGTAACTCAAGGAGTGGTCTTTCTCCTACTCATTTCTATGGATGCAAAACAACTTAAGAGTTCACTTAAAGATTTTCTTCCTGGCTTATATTATGTTTTAAAGATTAGTTTTACTGTCCATGTGTATTCTAAGTGTAATTGTATTAATGCATAGTATGTTCTTGTGAAAAAGTTATACACCTAACTGTGACACATAATTACTTTAGGGATATCCATCCAGAGTTAAGGGTCTTCTCTTTGCTTGAATTCCTTTAGCTACTGTACTAGTTGCACCAGGAGCTACACCTGTAAGACCATGAAGACATCAGTATGATGTTCCACCTGTTTCCTGAGTGTCAACACATTTCATCAATAACTTACTCAAGTGGGGTTAAACTACTGGCAGGTTTTATGGGAGCCATAATGCAGTAAAATTCATTTCTAGACTCTGGTGTATTTATCTACATTATTGTATTGTTGAGAGTTTAATTATGTATATGAATATATTTTTCTGCAAAAATAGATTCAAGCATTATAAATTTAAATTATTAAGTTCTGACATACTGTTTATCATTTCTCTTCAAGGAGACAAATCAAATTTATAAGAACTACATTTAAGCATATACTGTTTTTATATAAGTTTACATAATAATTTATGTGTACAATTTTAAAGCAACTTTTTATAAGGAATTTTTATGCTTACAAACACAATATGAAAAATCAATATCCAATTTTATTTTCAAAGTGATATATGATAGAGTGTCATGATTTATAGAATTCTTACATTCCAAGTTACATGAAAATCTTCAAGTCTAATGACTCCCATTGAAAACAGAATATTCTCTACAGTATTAACCTTCTGCTTCTTTTTAGAGATCGTCTTTATGTAGCAGATGATTCTGATTTCAGAATGGTAAAGTGAAAAGTTTTCTTTTTACTATATCAAAATCTGCTTCACTGTAATTTCCATACGTTGGTCCAAGTTCTATTCCCTGGAGCCAAGGGGATGCATATCAACCTCTTCCACATGACAGCCCTTCAAATACTTGTGAATAATTCTTCCCATAAGACATTTCTACTCCAGCTAAACATTTCACTTAATTAAACCTTTCCTCATATAACAAGTTGTCTGTCTCTTTTATCATCATGGTTACCCATCTCAGCACACAAGCTGAGATTTAAAAAAACTTGATGTTGTGATCAGAATCCATAAGTAATACTCCTGATTTCCCTCTCAGAATGCTGTAATAGCTGTAGTGTAGTAGGTCTAGGAGTGAACTGCAAACAACACTTTAGGTGATGTCTCACAAGAGGGAATATTGCAGACCAGTTGCCCCCATACATATAGTTCTTATCTTTTAAATTCAGACTACCACCATTACCCTCATTCAAGTCATTTTTATTTATTTCTACTTCAAAACAGAAATCCATCCTGACATGCATTTTATTCCCCCTCACTAATTCATCTGGCAGATATTTAGTGAGGTGTTGCTATGTGTTTAATCCCTCTGGGGATGCTGGGAATACAGTTGTGAACAAAGCAGACCTTGTCTCTGCTCTCATGGAACTTACATTTTAGAGTATGAGTGAGAAGACTAATGACAGTCAAGATAATAATTGATTGTTTTAAGAAAGAAATAGAAAGTGTGACTTGTTTCCCAATTATTCTCATGTTGCCAGAATTTAGTACCACTATTCTTGGCGAATAGGTAGTTCTTTTTTTTTTTCCTTTGATAAGAAGGCCTTTAATAAATAGATTTTTAACTTCTAAAACTGCTGGAAGACACTTTTTTTTTATTCACTTATTCACATGTGCATCCATTGTTTGGGTCATTTCTCCCTCCTGCCCCTACCCTCTCTCCCCACCTCCTTCCCTTCCAGGCAGAACCTGTTCTGCGCTTTTCTCAGTTCCATTGAAGAGTAGAAATAAGCAATAATAACAAAGACATAGCATTTTTTCTAGTTGAGATAAAGACAGCTATACAGAGAGATTCTTAGCATTGCTTTCATGTACAAATAGTTCTTTTGAAAAACATTTTGTCTTAGTTAATTTGAACTAAAAAGGAAGTACAATAATTATTCAAGGAGATACTAATATTTAATATGAATACTTTATTTAAAATATAATCTATAAAATGTTTGAAAGATGTACAAACGCTGTGTTTTCTGTACTAATTTTTTAAAATTTCTAAGATAGTTCAATTAGTTTCATTCAGCTGCAATAGGTGACAGAGAGAGTTTGTTCTACACTATCACTCCTCTTTCACACATCACTTAAATGCCTCTTTGAAACTTAAATAAGCTTTTCTTTTTTAAAACTTACTGGTGGTACATTGCCAGCAATGGAGGGATAAAGACCTTCAAATCTTCTCTCTTCCATAAAACAATGAGAATAGTGGCTAAAACACCTTAGTTCACTTTTTCAAAACTCTGGGAACTAACAATTCATGTTGGACTCTGGAAAAACATTTGCTCACCTTAAAACAAGCCTCAAGAAAGATAACAGTATTGAAGTCAAAAACAATGACTTCTCTGACCACAATACAATGTTATCAGAGATTAATAACAAAAGGAAATTATTTAAACTTATAAATATGTGGAAATCAAACAACACACTCTTAACTAATGGAATGAAGTAAAAATTAACAACAGAAATTAGATATCTTGAGGATGAATGAAAACAAAGACAACACGACACATTAAAACATGTGGGAAGCTACAAGCAGTGCCTAGCACAATTATAACTGTATGGATCTAGATTAATGAGAAGAAAGTTCATAAATCAATATCCTCATCTACCTTAGGACACTTGGAGGGCATTTTTCAGGCAGACAAAATATCCTGAATAATAATGGTGGTGGCACAATTTTGTGATTTTACTAAAAGTCACTAAATTGTACATTTCTGAATGGTGAATGTTATGTTTATGAATTACATATGAATTATTTTAGGGGCTGAGGCTACAGCTCAGTGGTGGAATGGAGCATCAGTATACCACGTGCAAGGCCCTCATTTCATTCTCCAGCACCATAAACACTTTGCTTTAGATGGGGAAAATTCAAAGGTGGCCATCAGGATTATATTATATTATAAAATTTTTGCTGCCTCAGGTTCTTCTGGATTCTGTTACCAATCAACTGGTTGGGTTCCTTTTGCTCTACCCAGGCAGAAATCGTGGGTAAGTGAAGAGAAGCTCTTCCAATGCTAGCAGGACCAGTCCCTTGAATGCCCAGCCTAGGGGCTGAACTTGTAGACTCAGAGACTTTCACCTACAAACCCTGACAGCCAGGGACCTGTTGCTCCAGTTTTAGAAGCCATAGATTTATGTCTATCGGCACTCGGGTTGGAGACTTTTTGCTCTGGGTTTTAAACACCAGTGGCCCTAGACACTTGGCAGCTATTGTAATCTTTAGATTCCAGCAGAAGCCTTCTATGACAACAGAAAACAGCAGCAAACAGTAAGGGACAGCACCTCCTAATATTATTGGCTTCATACAGGCTTCCAGCATTGGGACCTTCAGTCCTACACACTGTGTAATGGCTCTCAGGCCTAGGATGTTTAGGTCCTCAGCCCTGGACAATGGCTAGTGTTGTAGCTCTCAAGACCAGGCCATCTGAGTCCTTGCCCTTTAAAGCTTGACAAATCTCAGGAACTTGTCCAGAGACCAGGATCTGCAATTTCTCTTCTTCGTCTCTTCAGAGCCTTCATGTTCTCTGTTGTCTCTGTTCCCCATATTTTCTGCCTTGACTGTTCTCTGAAATTCTTCAGCTACTTTCTTGTGACTATTGCTACTGTTGTCATTGCTGCTGCTAGGACAGTAACTACTGCTGCCTCTATCATCTCCTCTGCTGCCACGAAGCTGTTGTCACTGCTGTCAGCCTTCCTTCATGTTATCAGCTCAACCCATTCTACTCATGATAAAGATCCAAAGTGGGTAAAAAACCCTCAAAACAAACAAACAAACAAACAAAAAAAAACATCAGAGAGAAGCCTTTTATTAAGCCTAAGTTGCAGTACCAGGAGCAGCATCTGGCTGGCTCAAAAAAGTAAGCAAAACAGCCTACTTACATGGCCAGAAAGGTGCATGACAAGGGTGTCTTGTCACCAATCATTAAAGACCTTCCTGTAAAGGAAGGATGCTGGTTTCACCAATCATGGTATAGTGATTCATGTTAATGAAGGACCCATATTTGAACCAGTTACAGGCCTTCTTGCTGGGCCACCAAGGGAGGTGCACCCCCTCTCACCTAAGTGGAAATGACTTCAGGATCATCTTGAGTGTACCAAGCCTTGTGATGGCAAAAAAATCTGATACAAACTATGTGAAACAGTCATGGCTGAGACAATACCTTTAGGAATTGGAGTTGTATTCGGCAGCAAGTGACTGTGATTGCTGTATAGCTTCCTCAAGATATTGTGGATGGTTCAAAGCAGCCAGGGCTGGCATCCCAGCCTTCTACCTGGTTCATCGATGGTAGTCCTTCCTTCAAGGCAGACAGAGCACCATGAAGGATCTAACAGCTGTCAGTTAGGGGGACAATTGTGTCAAGCACCCCCCCCCACAATATCTTACTTTAACAAAAAATAAACATTAAAAGAGTCAATTATAATAAAGCTTTATCATTAACATTGACAGTGTCCTAGCAATCTTTAACTCCTCACCCAGTGCTTCAAGGAGAAGTGAGTCCCTGGAATCTGTCTCACTTCCTTGGTCAAGGAAGCACTTCTCCAGCTTTTGATGTTGCTGGTTCTTTCTCAGAAAAGCTTGTCTTGCACCCTGAAAACTTGCCACTTGTTCTTCTGTTGGAATTGAGACTCACTGAGTAGAAGAGTAGCATTTTGAGTTTGTTCCTTAGAGTGGATTTATATTGTTTTTAGTTATTTAGCTCTTAAACTGTTTTTAGTTGGGTTCTGCTGTTTATTTTTTCTGAGGTCACTGAAGCAACAGCCTCTGAGGCTAAGTAAAAGTGACCATGGGAAAGAAAAAGGAGAGGTGGTGGGAAGTGACCTTGAAAACAAAAGAAATGATCTCAGACTGTCTGGATCAGGAGGCCCACGGTGGCGCCATGCTGAGTGACTGCACAGTCACAGCACTGAGAACATGCTGGAGGAAGGACACATTTGGGAGATGTGATCTTGTCCACTTAAACATACGGACATCCAGGTGGGATTTTTTAGCAAACCTTCTCTTTCACTATTTGGCCAACATCAAGATATGTAATAACAGACATGTAATAACATTGTTCTCTGAAGTACTTCTCAAATAGTTACTTGATATTACTTGACTAAAAGAGGTTTATCTTTTGTTTAAAAGGGAGGTGATACAGTTAGTATAACATGGCTTGAGTGATACTTAAGTTTCCATGCCTTGTCTCTTGACTTAATGGTTCATGTGACTCCTTATAACAAAAATATTAGCATAAAATGAGTTCACCCATGTCAGTTTTTGATAGTATCCATTTCCTAAATTAGAAAAATTTCCTAAACAATTTAATTTCCTTATAAATTTTCAATGCAATGAGAAAAAAAACCACCCCCAATAATGTGTATAACATACCTATTCAGTTAAATTGAAATGTTCTCAGCTATTTTCCTTCAATTATTTCTAAATAATATGCTCACAGGAATTTTAATTAGATAGATTGTTCTTTAAGCCAAGATTTTACTATAATTGCAATGTTTCTTTTCATGTAGCAAACATAATTTAAATATATTTGTTATAAGAAAGCAGTCTTTTCCTTCTATAGAAATAAATGTAGGTCAAGTTCAAAGGTTTCTCCATGATAAAACTATTCATATATGATTTTTCAATCAAATATCATGCCCTTCTCATGGAAATGAAATACCTGGACATCTTTATTTTCAAAACTGATTCCTGTAAATTGGAGTTTTGTTTATAAATCTGCTTAAAAGTTTTTTGGTTTTCCCCTCATTATTCTATACCCTACATTAAAAAAAAAGCCCTTTCTGTATAAAAAATAATGTATGCAACATACCTATTCAGTTAAATTGAAATGTTCTCAGCTATTTTTCTTCAATTATTTCTAAATAATATGCTCACAGGAATTTTAATTAGATAGATTTTTATACATTCTGTATAAAAATTAGTTCAGATAGTTGACCTTTTCTGGTACTCGGTAAGACAGGAATTAAGGGAAACATAGAAAATAAAGTGATGCTTCATGGGAAAGTGCTCATACCAACAGACATGAGGCATGGGTCACAGTTTAGTTCAAGGTCTCAGAAGAGAATTGCCCTAAGAAATTTACTTTACAAAGTTGATTTTCAATGCAAGTACAAAGAATGAGTGAGAGTTAGGCAGTTAGAAGGAGGGTGAGCTGTGGAGATGTGTTATTACAATTTAGAGCAGGTGAAACTTGCCTCTCATTTTTAGTTTTAGGTAATCTTTTCAAAATATTTTAGACTGTCCACAGACTTTATCAGATGAGCTTTGGTTTTCAGTTGCTTAAACTGGAACAGTTTAAAACAATAATCATTGCATTCGCTCCAGTCTCTATGGAAAAGGCTTGTGAGAAAGGAACAGCTGGGCATTCTATCTACAGTGATATTCCTGGCCCTAGACGTGAGGTCTAGATGACTTCTTCACTCAGATGTCTGAGGTCTCCTTGCCATGACACAAGGAGGAGGTTGTGCCTCCTTCTCACTGTTGGCTGAGTTTCTAGTTTTTTCTCAGTAATCTCAAGGTCACCTGCTCTTACAAGGTCACCCTCTGTGGTCTCTACAGTAGGATAACTGAACTTAGAACTTTTTAGGATATAACTAGGCACAGAAAAAAAAGATAAATGAAAATAACAAGAAAAAATTTCTCCCTGGTGCAAAAAATGGATAAAGACCCTCTCCTTTTAGGCTACTTACTTGAGAAAACCTGTCCTTGTTGATGCTTTCTCTTTCCCTTGGAGATGTGAATCATTGTTAAGGCCAGTTGTCAAGTTTACAACTCATTAATGCTTTTCTCAAGTATTTGGGAGTCATCTATTTGAAATGTAATTATCCAGGAAGATAGCACCCCTATGTCCCAGTTTCTGTGGTGAGTAGGAGTCTAGCTTCTGCTGGGCCTTAATCCAAGTTGCAAAACTGCTTCCTGACATGAAGATAAAAATATGTATACTTTTTTTCCTTGGTTAAGAGTAATGACACTACGCGCACTGTCACGCCAACTACTAAGTAAATGTATGAAGAACAAGACCTACTTGTGGTAAAAGGTGATCTCACGCCATCCTTGTTAAACATTTGTTTTTATATTGTGAACATAGATTAATTAGGTTCTATGGTTTGGGTGCATAAAAGTGGGTTGTTTCCTTCTGTCTTTGATATCTCCATAGTAGATTGCCAGTCATGCAGGTCACATTCTGGCTGAGTTCTTATTTAATGATATCACTGTTTTCTTCGACATCTTTGGAGAGGTGTTCTGAGGTGTCAGACAATTATGGTTTTAATTTTATTTCTGCAACAGCCTCAGGAGGCAGGAAGTGAAAGCTTCCTTGTCTATAAGACCCTTGGCTCATATCCTCTCTCCATCCAGGATAGGCACACGGAAGGGGAAACCTGACAGGTGGGGTAGCATGTGTGCGGGTGGGGGAGGGCATCTCTGGACACCATCCTTACAGACTATCAGCAGACTATCATGCCTGTGATCTTCAGTCTCAGGCTTCCTAATGTTACTAACCATTCTCTGATATTCTGCCATGTTCCTTTCCCTTATAATCCAGACTGAGTTTAGCCACACTGGGACTTTTAAGTACTTTCATACTTTGTCTTTAAGATGTTTTCTTGTTTGGGGGGGGGAGGATAATCAATATTGAGTGATTTAGATACATCTTACAGTATGTCACATTAAATTTGTTTTTATTTATAATTTCACTCCAAAAATCTTGTGTATATTTTCTCGGAGTCAGGTTCCCTACTGAGAAGCAATTCTTATCTGTGTCTTTTGATTAGCTCTTACAGGACCCTTAGGGCCTGTAGGAGAGAAATGCCTGGAAATAAATTTTAAGGGAGAGAAGAAAGATCTGTAAGTGATCAGAGCTTACAGTTTCTTTGTGGAAAGATTTTTCATAATGCCTACCTTTAAAAAATAATTTGAGGATTATCCTCACCGTATCTCTTCATGTCAGTTTCAAACCTTTTCCTGGTGTTAGTTCATCTAACTTCTCTGTGTGTTTAGTTCACATAAACTTGCTTAACTGTAGTCATATTTTTAATTATTGCTGACAGTAGAGTTGTATTTTCTTTTTCTGCATATATTGTTTCCGCTTAAATGAAAGTTTTCTTGATAAATCTTGCTAGAGCTTGCTAATTTTAAGTACTTAAAATATATTTGATTCTGCCAATCATCTCTATCATGTCTTTGTTTTCTGTTTTGCTAATTTCTGCTCCAGCTTTTTCCCTATCTTCTAATTTGTTTGCATTTATTCTTGGATTTGTTTTTCTCTTAACTTTATTATATAGGTTGCTTAAAGTCATTTTATCTCAGAGCTTTTTTTTCCCTTCTAACATTATCATTTACTTTTCCTCTAAATATAAACTTTGAAATATAAAATGTTCATTATTACTCATTTAAAATATTTCAATTTCCTCCTGTCATATTAGACATATTTTAAAAATATTTCTAATATTTGTGTATGACAAGTTCATTGCAAACAAATAAACTGGGCAGAAAGAGGAACCCCACACAGAAAAACTGATCAGTAGTAATTTGCAGCAATAAACGTAATAGGTTAAATTTTTCTTTTAAGATAGCTTGCATTTTAAATTTCTAGACATAAATATTGTTCAGAATTGTAGTTTTTCACTTACTTTCATTGTAGAATGACATGCTCTGCACCACAATGTTTCCTAGGTAACTGTTGAGAATTACTTTATATATTAGTATACACATACACTATGAAAAATCTTTCCGCAAAGAAACTGTAGGCTCTGATCTCAAAAAGAAAATACAAACACTGTGTGTGATTCAAGTGGTGGAAAACCTACTTAGCAAACATGAGATCCTATGTTGAATCCCCAGTACAACAACTCCACCAAAAACATAAATAAGAGAAAAGGAAATGTGATATTATCCTACTTTGTGAAAAGTCATTTCTTTATAAAATATTACTGCAAGTACCGCAGTTTTTGGTTCATATTATCCTAAAATTCCACTGTCTGCTCTTTATTTTAAACCTTTCTATGTTTTTAAACTTTGGGTATGTCTGTTACTAAAAATATATTATTTAGTATTTAGAGCTGGATATGGTTGTGCACACATGTAATCTTAGCTACACTTATGTGGTAGAGATCAGAAGGATCACAATTTGAGGCTAGTATGGACAAAAAGTTAGCAAATACCCCCATCTCAACCAACAAACCCAGCATGAAGGTATGTGTCTGAAAATCACAGATGTGGAAGGTGTATACATAGGAGGCTGGTGGGCTGAGGCTGACCCCAAGCAAAACTGTGATAACCGACTTGAAAAATAACTAAAACAAAAACAGGGCTCAAATTATAGACCATCTGCTTAGAAAATGCTAAGCCCTTAGTACACAGGAAGCCTCTGAAGAAAACCAAACAAACATACATTTGGATTTGACTTTCAAATCTAATCTTACAATTTTTTATCTTTGAGTAGAGTGAGTTTATCAACTTCATGTATGTTTTAAAAATTATTGTCATACTCTATTTTCTACTGCATTATTTTTGCTTTACATTTGTAAGACTGGTCCTATGGCCCTTTTTGTTCTTTCCTGAGCATTTTGTTTTCTTTTTTTGTAATTTTCCTACTTTTACCCCCTACTGACTTAAAAGTTAAAAATGCTGTATTCAAATAATGGTTATAATATCTAATTTGCTGTTGTTTAAAGACAAAGGCCACTTGTTACATTTTAAGTGCATCACCCCTTCATAGATGCTTATAGTAGTTCTTTATTTTTAGATCAGTTTTATTTTCACAGCAAAATTTAGTAGAAAAGAAGGTGGTCCTTCCTCTCAGAGTCTATCCCATCAACACCACACCATAGTGGAACATTTGTAAGACCTTATGGGTTTTTTCTTCCATTTGAAAGACCTTGATTCAGTTGTTAATTTATGTTCATCCATTCAATTCTTAATTTCGACTATTTTATTTTTCATTTTAAAAGTCTTTTTTTTCCTCTCCAAACTATGTGTGTTTGCTAGTTTTTTATTTTATGGCCTTTTAAAAAGAAATAATATGCTTGTGTAACTTTATTTCATGTTTGATAACCCTAATGCTGTAGTTAAGTCCCTGGGAATCCAAATTTATCTCTTGCTCTTTTTACTGAAGTTTGCATACTGGCTTATTTCCTTCCATACTTTGTGTTTTCTTTGGTTTAGTTGTTTTCAATCATATTAATATTTCTTATCTCTATATATTGAATTGAATAAAAGCAGAAATTCCAGCAATGTTGCAATACAAAACATAGTCAAATATAATCTTTTTTGGCATATTTTAGTCAATTTGAAAAGGCAGTCAACAAAGCTCTATCTAATAACTCAAAGAGCCTTAATTCAGTTTCTTCACCAACCCAAGGTAAAATATTTAGCATACAACATTAAAAATATAGTTGCTTTTTCTTATTTTGTAGATGTCATGTGATAAAACTATATGAAATTTGAAACATGACTAACGCTTTATCTAGTCATTGCACTGTTTTTTCTTTTTGTGGTGCAAGGGATCAAACCCAGAGCCTTACACAAGCTAGGTAAGCACACTACCCTGAGACACATCTCCAGGTTACTTTAATTGATGCATATATAGAGATGTTCACTATAGCACTTTTCATCAATGAGGAACATATTAAAGCTGACACATGAAGACAATAAAATACATATTTGTATAATGACATCAAAATACATGCATACTGACATAGTGATATATCCTTAATGTAATAAAGCAGGAAACGGTATTGCTGATGACTTAGACTCATTGTTTATTAAAGAGGTATGCATAAATGTAGGCATGCTTATCAATTATGTACATCCTCCTATATATATGTTCTATTTTAACATTAGCTTGGGTAATTTTCCTTTCCAATTCTTTTCACTATAGTCACAGCAAAATCTTTACACTCTGACCTTAGACAAAGGTAGTTACCATAGGAATATACAGAGAAAGAAACATTGACCTGCCTTAGTATAAAAACTTGACTTTTGAAGTCCATTGCAGAAAGAGGAGCTTTGAGAGAACAAGGCTTTGTGTCATTACAACCTTGATATATTGAGTGTGAAAAGGCAGCATTTACACCATAAATAATAGATTTGAGAAATAGATGAAAAGACAAATTCCCCCATAAAGAGTCAGTAAACATCCTGCAGAGGGTGCATGGGTGGGGGATTCCTTAGCATCTCAGTGGAGAGGGCCAAGTGAGACATCAGTGGGGAACAGGGACATTCACCTGGAAGAATAAATCCCAAAGTACTAATTGGATATATATATATATATATATATGTATATATATATATATATATATATATAGAGAGAGAGAGAGAGAGAGAGAGAGAGAGAGAGAGAGAGAGAAAGGATAGAGAGAGTCTATATAACAGAAAATTTATTTTTTCTAGCTTTTTACATTCTTATATTTGTTATACTTCATAATAAGCAATAATTGCTTGCATAATTTTTTAAATGATCATAAAAACATAAAACAGAAAGAAAGTAATGTCAAATATGGGAGAGAACAAAAATAATCTTCTGAAATAAACTATGGGATTTGTGTGATTTGAGTTCTTATGAGATTATTATTTTTTTCTTAATTTGTTACTCCTACTTATTTTCCTGTCAGTACCAAATAACTGAATCATTAAAATTAAAGAGTACAAATGTACAAACATTTTATAATTAGCAATAAATTCTGCAAGGATGTTTACTTCATGTTCCTCAGTTATTTAAGGGAGATAAGAAAATTGAGAAAGAAGGGAAAGAATGACATGTAAGTAGAAAATGTGCCCATGGGAAACCCCAGAAGCTTCTGTGAAGGTGAGTGGAGCTAGGACTGTGGGCTCATGACTAAGATAGAGAAAGTGGAACCCACCTTTTAAGGCAATTGGCTTTTCTTGCCAGACTGTGTCAATCAATCCAATGGTAGCTGTTCCCATGCATTATAAATTGTTCAGAATACAGCAGGTTGGATCTGAAAGCAGTTGAAGGACTCATTTATTTGGTTGGTGTTAAGGGGTGGCTAAAGCAGAGTCCAGTTGGAACACAAAGGACATTTTAGCTGTGAAGAGAATTTTCAGAGCTAGTGAGGGAACAATAGGATGGAGGTTCCTGAAGCATAACAATTCAGGCAGAGAATTCCTACTGTAAGACCATGGGGGAATGCTTTGTTTTACATGAGAAAGTAGTAGAATCCCAAGTACTACATACAAAAGTTGGTATGAAATATGCACTAAGACTGTGAACTGAGTCTCCAGCACCTTTGGGCTTTAATTATTTCCTACTAAAATGCCAGAGATACCAATTTTCCACTATCAATATCATATGTGTACTCTTAAAATAAATGTGAGGGCACTTTTGGAAATAGCAGAGTTCTTTGAGGGTGATTTTTAGATCATTATTATTTTAAAAATAAAAATAAATCCATGTGTATATCACTTTCTTCCAGATTTGTGATAACTTGCCTTTCCTGCCCAATGGCAACATCCCAGAATGTCATAACACAGATGTGATATGATTATTATTTTTGGAGACCACCTATTTCAGTCCTATCTTGCATGTATTGGAAAATTCTAGTGGTAAATACTGGAAGAAATAAAGGTGATGACCTATATTAATATTAGTGGTATCATTACAATTGCTGTGTTAATAATTAAATCTTGGGTAATAGTGTAGGGCAAATCTAATTAACTACAATTAGTAAAATAATCATCTTAGGTCTTTAACCTAGAAAGAGAAATAATTTTTTAGCTTTCAATTCATTAAATCCTTGAATAATAATGGTTTTCCTTTTCCTTCTTTTTAATCAAGAAAATAATTCCATCAACAATTAAGTAATTGTCTTAATAAACTCCCTCAGAGCATACAATACTACAAGAGCAAAATAATGAGACATTAGATCACTAAATGTGATATTGAAACTAGCATATCACCTTAGAAACTTTGATAAAACAGAAATATCTTTATTTACCTTAATATGGCTATTTTACATCTATTTAACATGGCACACTCTTCATTTAATTAAATTTATGCTCTGGGTGTACAGACAAGACCAATGAATATGAAACAAGAAAGCTAATGTGCAATAAGTTGAAGTTGTAAAAAAGAGAAGACAAGAGGCAGGAGAACTCTTCCAAACCTCAGTGCAGTAGTGACTAACAGAATACTTATCTGAGTACTTCAGGTTTCCTTTTTCTTCAAATGATCTAATATGCTTTTGCCATTGTAGAATCATGAAACAGTTTTCTTACATCACTGGGAAACCATGTGATCTGTGCAAGTTTAGCACTAGCTACAAAAGAATAACCATGAGACAAGTCTTCATCCATTTGGTTCAAATTTGCTATGTGTGAGTTTAAACTGAGCACAGTGTACACTGTACTGTGTTGCAATCTCTAATCCCAGGTTGCTAGTATTTACAGTTGGAATCCAGCTGTCTTCAAGGAAGGCTTATCAAATTGCTTTTGATAATCCACTTATGTAATTTATTGTCTTCCTTAAATACTCTCATTCTGGCATTATGTGCTATTTGATGTCTCTTCATTTGATGAATCATTTGACTGCTGTAGACAAAATTTAGGGAAATTTGAAAGTCAAGTTTTATTTGAGCATATCTGACATTTCTCCCTGAGGCTTTTGAATCCTCTCCCAATTTTCAAATCAACTATGTCTATCAAATATAAATGATTCCCCTAAATTAACCTCTCCTCTATCATTCTACTGATGTGTCCTCTTTGCTTCCAGTTACTCCTCCTCCAATTTTCTACGACACAATACAAATATTTCTCTATAGTACAATTATCGCAACTTCAGCCCCTTGCTAATTAGATAATGTATCTATCTATCTATCTATCATCTATCTATCCTCTATCTATCTATCCTCTATCTTTCATCTATCATCTATGTATCTGTCATCTATCTATCCAGCTATCATCATCATCTATGTATTTATCACCTATCCATCTATCTATCCTCTATCTATCATCTATCTATAATCATCTATGTATCTATCATCTATCTATCTATCTATCTATCTATCTATCTATCTATCTATCATCTATCATCTACCTAATTTGTGCTTTTGGGTGATCAAACCCAGGGCCCTGGGCATACTAGTCAAGTGATCTGCTCCTGAGCTATATTTCCAATCTTCAGACTATTCATCAAAAGATTTCATTTTAAAGACTTACTCTCTCTGCTTCCAGGTTTTAACTATGGTAGAAGGCATTTTAATCCAGATATAACTGGGTTTAATCTTTATTTTTTTACTTACACAGGATTAACTTTGCGGAAGTTATTTTCTGAATTTTATCTTTATTGGTAAATAATTTAGTAATGTTTATTTTATAGAGTTTTTATGTACCTTAAGGCACATTGAATTTGGTGATTGGAACTGAAGGTAAACTGTGCTAGGGACAGTGGTGTGGTATCAGTTATTGACTGGAAGAACAATTTTCAGATTAGACCCCTGCATGAGTTGCATAGTTGAACTCCTTTTTAATTTACTGAGCAAGTTTTTAAAAAGTATAATTGTTTCAGCCATTATAATGAACCAAATCAGATAAAAGCTCCCTCATTTGTAGAACTTCACAGGAGATATAATTGTGAACAATCTCAACAAAATGTCATAAGTATTCAACAGGAATGTCTACTGTGGAGACCTATGTGGCTTCACCATGCCTGAATACACAGTAGAAGAGATTGGATTTCAGGTCACATGGTAGCATGCTTATTAGTTTTGTACAAAAATAAGAAATTTATAGGTATTATAATTAGAAAGGTAGCTTGTATGACAATGATGCAGGGGTGGTTAATTATATTCATGAGGCCTTATGTACATACTATATTAGTATATTAGTATACCACTATTAATATTTGCTCTCACATGTAATTACCTTGAAAATTACTTAACTCTAGATTTCTCTGAACGCAGAGCAAAATTCCTTCTTTCACAATGTACTTCTTTGCTTTCAAGTTTCCTTTTATCTGTTCTATTACCATTGACTGGTTCTAATGATGCATAATTTTTTTCTTGGTGTCTTCCTAGTAATTCTCTTACCAGGTTTGCTTCAACTTAGGTACACTTCATCCTAGTTTCAGAGTAACTTTTCTTAAAATACAGAATAAATAATACACTTCACTCACATCTGACAGTTCCCTATACCATGGGGACCATATTTCTATTTTTTTAGAGTGACATTATCCCAATATCTCTGGTTTTATCTCCCATAATTACTTTGTGAGCATGTTAAAACACGATCTAAGTAAACCACTTAACAATTTTCAAAGACCAGGGATTCTAATGCCTTTAAAATGTGTTCTTTAAGTTATTGAACAGCTATGTGTCAGGCACTACTGTTAGTATTTCAGCATAATTATGAAATTACTTATACCCCTGTGTTCTCTCATCCTTCCTCCTTTAAGCAGGGATCTGTTTAATTATTTCCATTATTCTTGAGACAATTAAATAATTACCTTTCCAACCTTTACTAATCCCTTGAAGACTGAGATCACATATGAGTTTCTTTTTCTTTCTTCTTCTTTTTTTTTTGGCAGCACTGAGGTTTGAACTCAGGGCCTCACACTTGCTAGACAGACGCTTTACTGTTGAGCCATTCCACCAACCCAAAACACTTTTGAATGTGTATGTTTGTGCTTACTTGTATTTCTTTCATACACTCTTTGAAGTTAGAAATGGTGACTAGTTTATTTTGATGCTTTAATTCAGCTAAAAATTTCGTGTTAATATACCACCATGCAGTATCTGGTTAATTATCAAGTTTTTTCATTACTTTTGTTTGAGATATTCACAATATTTTATTCCACATAAGATTTCTGCATTTTAATTGTCAAGCAATTTCAAACTGTAGCATAACAATTACTGGACTCTTTGTTTATTTAAAGAAACTTACCAGTGAAATTATAGAGTCTTAACCTTTGCTGATAAGATATGAAAGATACTTATATTTACTAAGATGAACTTGGCAACAGTTCACTGAGATTTTAGTTCTGGTTTAATGGTGATAACTCTACAGTTAAATATTTATAAAACACTGACAGTTTGCTAACATAGCACATAAACAGGGCAAGTTCATGAGTTCTGATTTGAATAACTTAAGCAAGATTTCTTTTTCTGCTGTAATTATCTCTTACACTGAAAGTATCTTTTGAGTGACTGTAAGCACATTTTAAGAACTATCTAGTGTATAATCCATCATTATATATTAACTGTGTAAATGGAGGTAATGCATTAAGCTAACAAAGTAAACATGGAAGTTGTCTCCAGTGACAGGGCATCTCTTACTTAGGGATCCAGCCTTGTCCCCAAAGCACACAGAACAAACAACAGGAGAGTTGTGCAGCAGAAATACTGTTTACAGCCACGTTTTTTGTTGATGTTTCAAATATTCATAAAATTCAAGGGAATTTTAAAGTGACATATTTTCATAGTTTTTAATACATTATATAAATAATTGCAACAAAGAATATTTCTGTATTACAAGGATATACTTGCCATCCTCTGACTGTCATGGATAAGACTGAATTATATTCAAGGTATTCTGGTACAATTTGATTGTATAAAAACATCCTATCTTGCTTTTTTTTGGATGGTCCTTATGATGGTTCTGAAAAGTAAATAAAACATATACTTCAATGTGAGTTTTGGGTAGCTTTGTGCAATGTAAGTAAAGACAGTGCAAAAAAACCAATAGAGATAATAAAGAATAATATCTTATCACACAGGGATGTACATAGAAAATTCAGCATGATTCATTAGTAACTGAGAAATATAGGCATATAACTGGGACTTAAATTATTCTAATACACTGTGATGTATGTTGCAATTACAATAATTTAATAAACATGTTCAAGGAACTAGAAAATTGAGAATGTAATGAAAAAACAGGAACAGAATAAAACACTGGCTATGAATCATTTCATTTGCTAGGGTTAGGAAGATATATTTGGCACATCTCTGCTCTCAAAATTATAAATTCTGGAGCTGGGAATCTGCCCATATTCCTGATTTTGTTCTTTTGTGGAGTTCTCCTTTGTGTAAAGTGCATTTCAAAGGCAGATGCCTAATGCAGTAGGGGAAGAATATATGCACATTGATGGGTCCTGTGGAATGGGAAGAGAGAGGCCTCTAAAGAAAAGGTGGGGTGGGCTGTGGAGGAAGTGAACGACATAGTTTCGACTCTGAAGAGAGCTCACAGCTCTGTTCCAGTCCAGTGCAGAAAGAAAATGAAAAGCTTATCACGTTTGGAAGAAGACACATCCTAATTCAGCTCTAGGCAAATGAGTGGCTAAAAAACATTTTTAATTTAGGAAGAAAAATTTAAAAATTCCATTAGTGGAATTAGGTAGCAATATTCTCTTGAATTGTGTGTGACCTGATACAGCTCAGGAAGGGGCTGCCTGGTACATCTATAGGAGCAGGACCCCACGAACTAGTGAGCATGGTGAGGTCTTGGCTCTGCCAGTACTGAACTCTATTCACATCACTTAAAGTCCTTGTCCCTCACATTCTTTGCTCTGCCTTGTTAGGGCCTTAACAGATAATTTCTATGGACCTCCCATCTGAAGTTGTTTGATTGACTCCCTCTCTCTTTACTTACTGACTATTTCTATACATTTGCCATCACTGAAATGGAGTGTTTTAGTAGGACACAGTGGTGAGAGGTTTAGAATGGTTTCAAGGGTTTTGTGCTGCCATTCAGCCTTGTCAATAACTAAGCTGTTAGTTTAGCATTGATTTAAGGAACAAATGTCTCCTCCAGCATCAATCACTAGCATCAGAAATGCATACATGCACCATGACAGACTGCTTTTTGGCCAACCAGAACAAGCTATGTAATGGAAGAAACACCTTTGTAATCCTTGCATTTTTCTAAAAAATCTTTAAAAGTCTAATAAGTGATAGAATACTGTCTTGAAAGAAAATTAACTGGTAGCATTGGTGATGTAAGGGAGAAATATTGAGTTATTAGATGGGCTTCACATATTAATTCTCTTGTTTTCTAAAGTTGTTTCAAGTTCAGGCCCTGTTCCCCATTTTACAAATAGTGAAATCTCAAGCCAGAGACACACAATTGCTCCATGCATTTGTGGGAGGAGAGAATTTTGATCACAGGCAATCTTGCTACAGAGTCCTTGCTCAGGCCTCATATTGCTTCTGAATGAGCCCAGGCTGTTGGTGCCTGCATTAAGAAACATAGTCAAAGTCCTCAGTCAAAAATTCTAGCACACTCCTTTTTATATCTAGTATTTCACACACATAGAAATTACTTAATGTCTATTATCTTTTATTTCATTACAGTTTTGGCAGTACTGCAGTACTAGGGTTTGAAGTCAGGGCCTGGTAATTGCTGGGTAGGTGCTCTTATCATTTCAGCCACACCACAGTCCTTTTTGTCTTATTTATTTTTCAGATTTCATTCATTTTTCATTTTGTTTTTGTCTGGAATCAGCCTCAGGGTGCAGTCGTCCTACCTGTGCCCCCTGCACAGCAGGAATTACAGTTGTGTTCCATCATGAGAGGCTTGTCAGTTGAGATGGTGGTCTTACTGATTTGCTTCCAATCTCTGTCTCTGAAGTAGCTGAGACTACAGGTGTGTACAACACCTTGAGCCCCTGTTTTCATCTTTCACTTGGCTGGTTTATAGATGAAATTTCAGAATAACTATGAAGTTTTACATGTGTCAAATTTATAGTAAAACTCCTTCATAACTTAGTTTTTCTTCCTTCTTTTTTCTTTCCTTCTGTCCTTATTTTATTTTTCTTTTTTAAAATTTTTATTCAGAGCAGGAGTCAGTTCTGACCCATGTTTCTTGTTCAGCTGTTCCCCATTGAACTGAATGAGAAGTTGTTATTTCAAGTCTCTTGCCCTGCAACTGTTTTCCTTACTGTTGCTTTGAGACATTGCTCTTCTGTTCTTACTACTTTATCTTTGCAGTGTTAACACACCCTACAGAATGGTCCTACTCCCTTTGCTTTCATGGCTCAGACTGTTTTGGTTCATGACCCCTGTGAAGGATTTTCTGCCTCTGTGCGTTGAGGAGGCAGCACTGGCTGTCAATCAATGGCTAGTGACAAGTTGCTTTCTAATGGGATCAAAAAAAAATTGCTTTCAACAGAACACAACTTGGAGAGACAATTATGCAGAGCTACCATTTCTCCCCATTTCAGACCGACAGTAATGGCATTTTAAAAGTGGAAGCCTGTGGAGGACTGTTCACAAAGAACGAACTGCACGACGAGTGACAGATCATCAGGAGAGGTATTTTGGGCAGGCAGCCTCTTGTGTCCCAGGAAACATGTTATATGTACAGCCCTTTATGAAAGACACTTTGATAGAACTCCTGTGAATAAAAGATTTCTGATTTTTTTCAAAAAACCTGTCTGTTCTATAGGAACCTTCATTTAGACCCAAAATATATTATTTTGTGGCATTTAACGTTCTATCTGAGCTAACAAGAGAAACCTGATAGATGTGGGATTTTATATACTTAGCACAGATTGCCTTATTCTTCACTCTTAGGTCTAAAAGAGAAAATTTGTATTTCCTTGAAAAGTCTTCAAACAAGATGGATAATCCATAGAGGCACAATTCAATTTCTACTAATTAACGTTTTAAACGGGGCTCAGAATATTGTAGTCTTTACTTCACGGAAGAAAATCTTTAGTAAAATATAAAGTTTCTCTATTTCTCATTACTTCCTATCATTTAGATGATAAGATCTTTTTAAATTCAACTGGCAATGTTTTCTTAGTGCTTTCGAAAAATTTTATTCCTGAAAAAATGTATTTTACATAAATTAAAATTTCACTTGATAATGTCGGGTGTATTTTTTAAGACTTGATGAATAGCTTTTATGAAGTTTGTGAGCCCTATAAATTAAAAGGAAAATTCTGGGTAGCAGGTTCATAGTTTTGAGCAGAATCTTCTTTCATTTTTTCGTTTTTATATTTACTCACATGTATGCATTGGTTGCCCCCCCTCTTCCGGGCAGAACCTGTTCCGCCCTCTTATTCTCTGATTTTGTTGAAGAGAAAACAAGAAATATAAAGAAAGACATAGTATTTTGCAGTTTGAGATAAAGATAACTATACAGAGAAATTCCTAGTGTTGCTTCCATGTACTTATATATTACAGCCCATGTTGATTCATCTCTGCCAAACCTCTTCACTACTTCCTAGTAGCTGAGTAAAATTCCATTGTGTACAAATACCACATTTTCTTGATCCATTCGTTGATACTGGGGCATTTTGGCTGTTTCCATAACTTGGCTACTGTGAATAGTGCTGCAATAGACATGGGTGTGCAGGTGCCTCTGGAGTAACCTGAGTCGCATTCCTTTGGGAATATCCCCAGGAGTGGGATTGCTGGATCATATGGCAGATCTATGTTTAGTTTTTAAAGAAGCCTCCATATTGTTTCCCAGAGTGGATACACTAGCTTGCATTCCCACCAGCAGAGTATGAGGATTCCTTTTCCCCCACATCTTCACTAACATTTGTCGTTGGTGGTTGAACAGAATTTTAATTAAAGTTATACATTATAAGCTGACAGCCAGCAACCTTGATGAAGCCCTCCTACGTCATTGTATTTACTTTCTTCCATCTCTCAGCACTAGACTATATGTTGTTGAACATTTTCCTATTGGTGATTTCATTATGATAGTAACAATCTACTTGAGCCTTTTTGAGAAAGGGGATGAATTACATAAAATCAGGAGACCTGTGGAACTGAAACAGGAAACACAATCATACTTGGAAAGGAACTGGAACCAGGACCTGCTGGGGCATCAGACAGGAAGATGGGCTCTCTTTTACTTTCCTCCTTGTCTCATGCTAATCCTCAATGTGCTTCTATTTTGTCCACTTTCCATGTGGTCCTTAACTTACTTCAGCAAGAATCAGATTCTCTTCTCAGAATCAATGCTTAATATCTTGATCAGCTATGTTCTTGTGTTAATGATGCATTACATTGAGTTTCTAAGTTTCAATTCCTAATAGATGATCAACACTTAATCCAGGCTGTGGGGCCCACAAACACTTGGTTACTGAGAAGTCACTGTGAGGTTAGCCTGAGTATGATATATTGATGACATTAGTAAGACAGATGAAAAGTCAGATGGACCAAGAATGGTTTCTGAGAGCTGTCACATTCAGTGTAAATAGCTGAATAGAAACAAGATGCTGTCTCACATGAAAAAGTAAATTCTCACCACTTAATAAATGAAGACACAAGGGTACTCCAGAATTTTTTTTCTTTAATGTGTATTTCATTACTTATTAGTAACATACACTGATGTAGGCCCTGTTGATGGAGCAGTGAATATAACACGTAGACTAACACACAGAAATTTATTCACTTGTATACAGTATTGCACAAAGCAGGAGAATTAGAATAAGAACCCAAATACGACGCACTCAATCTTGTCCACTTTGCCATTCTAACATTTCCTAACTATTAGGCAGACTCTGCACACTATGGTGCCAAGGAATATCATAATTATTTTTTAATTTATGGAAATCGTAAATTATTTTATAATTTTATGATTTCCATAATCCTCAGATACTAGTATATATATATATAGTATCTTCAGATACTAGCATATATAAACTACACTCATAGGACAATTCTAAATGTCTACTCATAAGCAAGATAGAGCATAGAGGACCTGCAACAAACAACTAGAGGAAACCACAGTAAATAATTTTTTCAGATGTTGCACAAAAGGAGTCACAGGGTGGTAGTCTCTGATGGAAAACAATGAAATGAGGTTAGCCCTAGGATTGTTCCGGCTTTCTTCTTGGAGTCATTTTCTGGGTTGTGATGAAGGGAGGGATGCTGAGAAAATAGAGTTCTCAGTCACCTGATACAATAAAGATGAGAACTTTAAAGATAGGGAAAGTCCTAGAGAAGAAATCTATGCAGAGACAGCACTTCAGAATCCCCATTTTTGTTTCCTGAGTCTTTTGGCTAAGTGTTAAGCTGTGTATTATAGGGTGAAGTCCCACAAAGTAACCATAAAAGCAACAATGCTCAAAGCTCAAGTACAGTTGAACATGTATGTGCTCTGCAGAGTCCAAGTAGGGGAGCTCTGTTGATCATGTGGAGCATGAAGGGTCCTCCCCTCATCATAGGGACAGTCCCACAGCCAAGGTTCTCTGGACCAATCTAAGAGCTCAACTCAGGTACCGTCGAGAGGATCCAGCTGATCCATGTGCCCACTTAGCTATCAGATAAAGCTGAACTCAACAATCTCTTGAGGTAACAAAGTCTAGAGTTTGAGGAAGATATTCAGAATATATAATGTGAAATCAAATATTATTAAATATATAAGGAAACAGAGAACTATTACCTATAGCCACATCTAAAATTAAGTAATAGCAATACCCAAAGACAGAGATGATGAAATTAATACGTAGTGATGTTAAAGCATGCACCCTGTATGCTCATGAATTAATAAAAAACTTGAATTTAACAGATAGATAAATGGAAAATATGCAAAGGAATCAAAGGCAATTTCTGTGGCTGAATACTACAGTACCTAAAATGAAAATTTCACTGTATGGCATAACAATAGAATAAGCATGAGAATCAAATAATAGGTGAATATGAAGACATAGAAACAATATCTACAAAAGTGAATTGAACAGAACCTCAGTTTGTACCAATATCAAATAGTTTAATAGGCAAAATTGAATAAAAGATTTGAAAATCTGCTCCCCAAAATATGCATTATACACCAAAAAACAAATATAAGAATGACTAGTCTTTTTGTAGAAACTACACAAGTCAGAGGAAAAAAATTTAAAATATTGAATGGGAAGGGTGCGTTTGTTCACCTAGAGTATTGTATTCAGTGCAAACACCTTTCAGAAACACATTTGTAGATGAACAAAAGCTAAGAGAATTTACCAGTCAGATTTCACAAGAAATGATAAAGTTTTTCAGAGGAAGGAAAGTTATACAAGGTGGTAACTTGGATTACCATAAAGAAATGGAGAACAGTGAAATTGATAAATATGTCTGCAAATATAAAAAATGGTTTTTTCATTAAGATTTCTTTTTTAAAATTTTAATTTTATTTTACCATTTTTACATTTGCTTATATGTGTATGCATGATTTGGGCCACCTTCCCCCCCAATCTCCTGCTTCCAGGCTTTTGATTTTGTTGAAGAGAAAGCATAAGAGATGATAAGAAAAACAGTGGTTTTGCTAGTTTGAGATAAAGATAGCTATGCAGAGAGATTCCTAGTATTGTTACCAATGTGGTCATGGTGAATGATCTTTCTGATAAGTTGTTGGATTCAGTTTGTCATTGTTTCATTGAAGATATTCACATCCAAGTTCATTAAGGAGATTAGCCTGTAGTTCTCCTTTTTGGATATGTCCTTGTCTGGTTTTGGGATGAAGGTAATACTGGCTTCGCAGAATGAGTTAGGCAGCATCCCTTCCCTTTTTATTTTGTGGAAAAGTATAAGGAGTGTTGATATTAGTTCTTTTTTAAAGGTCTGGTGGAATTAAGCAGAGAATCCCTCATGTCCTGGACTTTTCTTTTTTGGGAGACTTTTTATTGCTGCTTCAATTTCATTATGTGTTATACATCTGTTTAGGTGGTTAATATCCTCTTTGTTCAGTTTTGGATGGTCATAAGTATCTAGGAATTTGTCCATTTCTTCAAGATTTTCTAGTTTGTTGAATATAGGTTCTCAACATAGTCTCTGGTGATTTCTTGGATTTCCTTGATGTTTATTGTTATCTCCCCTTTTTTGTTTCTGATTTTAATAATTTGGGTCTTTTCCCTCCTCTTTTTAGTAAGATTTTTCAGGGATTTGTCAATCTTGTTTAATTTCAAAGTACCAGCTTTTTGTTTTGTTGATTCTTTGTGTGGTTTTTTTGTTTCTATTTCATTAATTTTGGCCCTTACCTTTATTATTTCTCCCCTTCTGCTTGTTTTGGGTTTAGCCTGGAGTTTGAGATGTAGCATTAGGTTATTTGAGATCTTTCTGTCCTTTTACTATATTCACTCATGGCTATAAACTTTCCTCTTTGGATTGCCTTTGCTGTGTCCCATAGGTTACGATAGGTTGTGTTTTCATTTTCATTAAATTCCTCTTTTTTGATTTCCTCTCTTACTTTTTCTATGACCCACTGATCATTGAGCAATGTATTATTCAGCCTCCAACTGGTTGAGTATTTTCTGAGTTGCTTTTGTTGTGGAGTTCTAGTTTTAATGCATTGTGATCAGATAAAATACAGGGTGTTATTTCTGTTTTCTGATATTTGTTGAGACTTGCTTTGTGCCCTAAGATATGATCTATTTTGGAGAAAGTTCCATGGGCTGCTGAGAAGAATGTAAATTGTGCTGTTGCAGGGTGAAATATTCTGTTGATCTATGGTGTCATTTAGTTCTAGGACTTCTTTGTTGATTTTTTGTTTGGAATACCTATCTATTGGTGATAGAGGGGCATTAAAGTCTCCCACTACCACCATGTTGGACTCTATATGTGCTTTTAAGTCTTTTAGTATATATTTGACTAAACTGGATGTATTGACATTGGGGGCAAGTAGGTTGATGTATTGCCCCTTTCATTAGTATGGAGTGTCCATCTTTGTCTCATTTGACCAATGTTAGTTTGAAGTCTACTTTGTCAGATATAAGCATTGTTACTCCTGCCTGTTTTGGGAGGCCATTAACTTGGTCAATTTTCTTCCAGCTTTTTGCCCTAAGCCGGTGTTTACTTCTGTCAATAAGGTGGGTCTCTTGCAAACAACAGATTGTCAGATCTTCCTTTTAATCCAGTTTGCTAAATGGTGTCTTTTGATGGGGGATTGAGTCCATTGACATTCAATGTTAATATTAATAGGAATGTGTTGATTCCTGCCATTTAGTTGTTTTTCTTGTTTAAGGATTTGAGTGTGTGCAGCCAAATCAATGGTACTCTAAGTTTACTTGTTTTTTCTTCTTCCCATCCTCTAGTAGTTTTGTTTGATTTCATGTTCTGTGTGCAGAATTCCTTGTAGAGTCTTCTGTAGTGGCATCTTGATGGTCAGACATTGTTTTAGTTTCTGTTTATCATAGAAGTCTTTTATTCTTCCATCAATTTTGAGTGATAGTTTTGCAGGGTAGGGTATCCTAGGGCTGAAATTATTTTCATTCAGTGCCTGAAATACTTCACTTCATGCCCTTCTTGCTTTTAAGATTTCTGTTGTGAAATCTGTTATTTTGATGGGTTTACCTTTGTAAGTTATTTGCTTTTACTCTCTTTTAGATGTCAATATTCTCTCTCTGTTCTCTGTGCTAATTGTTTCAATGACAATATGCCATGGACAGGTTCTATTTGGTTTGCTGTTCTGGAGGATTCCTGTACCTGAATGGGCATAGTTTTCTCAAGATTTGGGAAATTTTCTCTTATTATTTTATTGAATATATTATGTTTCTCTTTGGCTTGCACCTCTTCTCCTTCTTCAATGCCCATGATTCTCAGTTTTGGTCTTTTGACAGAGTCACTGAATTCTTGTACACTCTTTTCATAGTTTTGGGGTTGTTTGACTAAGATTTCTTCTGATTTTTTCTTTAATTTCTATTTCATCTTTGTGCTCTGAGATACTGTCTTCCATTTGTTTTATTCTGCTAGAGTGGCCTTCCACTGTGTTTTTTTTTTGACCAAAGGGACTTTTTATTCCCAGGATTTGTTTAATTCTTTTTTCTGAAGTTTTCCATATCTTTGTTCAACTCCTTTTTTATATTTTGTGTTGTCTTCTTTAATTCATATATTTCTTTTTTAATAGTGTCCTTTGTTTCACTTTGATGCTTGTTGAATTACTCTCTGAATTCATTTATTTGTTTCTGCATCTTCTCATATTCTTTATTTTTAGTGTCTTGAAATTTCTTAAGTTTATCTATACTTTCTGGTTAGTATCTTCTCCATGAGTTGCTCGGTGATTTCTTCCATGATTTCCTCTTTCAGAGATTTTTTGAGGGTGTCACAAGGCTCATTAGCAACATTTATCATTGCTTGTTGGGGTCAGGAACTGGGTATCCATTTTCTTCATTTCCCACCAAACCTTCTATTGAATTATTATTTTTTTTGAGGAGTGTGGTTTCCATCCCTTCTTCTTCTCCCTGTAGCTCTACTTTGTCCTGTGCAACTATGTTCTTGATATGCTTGTTGGTTGTTTTAATTGCCTGTTTTCTTTCCCTGGTTCAATGCCAGGCCACTTGTTTACATATTTTATAGAGAATTGCTTGGTGATACTATCTACAAACAGTGGAAGTTTGTGGGGGGTAGTGGTTATTAGGCTAGAGATAGAAACTTGGGCAAATGGTAAAGGTGACACTTAAAGGGGGGGGGTGGAAAAAGGAGGAGAGGTTGGGCTTCAGAGGTATGGGGGCTGCTGAGTTTTGCGGCCTTTATGCATATAGGTTGTATTTCTGCTGTTGTAGTGGAGGGTACTTGTGTCAGGGGTTGCAGGGGGCTGGAGATGTTTACACTTGGTACAATAGCCTAGTCTGTGGGTGATGTGTGTGCAGGGGGACACGCAGTGTGGTGACAGGTTGAGGAAGGATAAGGAAAAGAAAATAATGATGACAAAGTTAATAATGCAGAAAACAAAACAAACACACAAACAAAAAAACAAAATAAAAACAAAAAAATACTTGATACCTCAACAACAAAAAGTTCTGCTTGATAAAAGTTCTAGAGTTATTCCTTGGTGTTCAATCCTGGTATTGGTGTTTGGTATTCTGGGCTTTGTTGGGAAGGGTGCTGTCCCTCTTGTTGGATTGCTTGGGGTGGAGACAGCTGGAGGGTTTTTTCTTTTTTTTCTGCTTTCCTTGGTTCTATGGGTCATCCATTACAAGCAGGAGCTCTGATGTGGTGTCACCAGGTGACTGGTTTATGAGTAGTGTTTGGTTCTGGCTACCCTGCTAGCTGTGTCATGCTGGATTTTCTTGCTGTTAGGTGCTATTAAAAGCTGTTTTAAAAGTCAGTCCTTGAATTTTATGTGCACCTAATATGATGGTGGTTATTATTTTGGCTAGAAGCAAAATTGCCCAAGTGTAGCTCCCATGTTTCAAGGTGGTTTCTGGAGTCATGGAGCTCAGGAATTCTGATTCCCTTCCCTAACCACCATTGGATCCCCTCATCCTCTTCATTAAGATTTCTTTAACAGTAATTGGTTATTTAAAACAGTCAAATGCCAGTGATAAAGTATGCATAATACAAGTAGCTCTTAAATGTTCAGCTTAGCTTTTCTCTTATTTTTGATTAAGACTTTTAATTCTTCAGCATATTGTCTGTAACTATCTTTTTGGGAACATTAGCCATTTTTTAACTGCTGTGCACCTGAAATTTTTGTCTGTAACTTGAGAATCTTTCATGCTGTCTCTTTCAGAGGTAGAAATCATCTATCTAGTTAAAATATGCCAGATATTTGCTCTTACTGCTGGGACACAGGCATGTTAGATAATCTCCTTCTACATGGCTCTAGATGAGGTGATGAAGTACATGATGGTGTACCACAGGGACCTCATTTTCAGGGCAACACTGTGCAATCCTATGAGTAGTCCCTGAGCAATGGACTGGTATATTGACTATCCATTTCCCATGACAATGGAAGCTGGCACTACTGGAACTACTTTCAGATGTATTTTGGCAGAACTAATGTTTTTCCAACTAGTGTGGTCTTAAGTGTTTTCAATATTGCAATATAACTGCCCTGGTTGATAAGTAGCCACTTCTGTAAATCTGCTACTCACCATGTCATCCATCACAACTAAGGGATACCAGACTGCCATAATAAAAATATGCTAGTATGAGAGAGGACTTTCAGAATCCTTTCCTATCCATAATTGCCTGCACCTAAATAACAAAGTCTTTTAAAAAATAATACTTCCATATTTAGAGATTTCTGTTTTCACCCAAAATTTGAAAGTTAAGATGAGAATTTAATATGATGCAGCTGCTGGCCTAATAAAGACACAGACTTCTGTTTAAGCCATGATCTATAAACTATAGATATATGCTAAGAAAGCTAGGTAGAAAGGTAAAACAAACACATACACCAGAGTGTGTGAGTAGAAAGAGAGAAGTGTGGATACTATAAGTACTGATGATTTTTCAGTTTGTGGATCTATTATTTCCTGAGGTTGTTAGGATCCAGTTCTGGTGTATGACTTTCATGATTTCCTCTGGTTTCTCACCACTAAATTTCACTGTCTGAATAGACAACAAATCAATTTCTACTATTCTTAACCAAGACATCATTAAAATAAGTTAAAGAGTGTGTAATCCAGAGTCAGGGGAGGTAGAGAATCACAATATTGGAATGGATATATAAGGACTCAGAATATAGTATACACGGATAACATAGAAAATCCGTATCAAAGAGAGTGAGAATCTTGGTTAATGGAATAAGATTTTTCAGTGCATATTTAATATCTGTTTCAGAAAGAGGGAAGGAAGAAAATAGGATGACAGCATAAGTATATCATACGAACATATTTCCTAGGTTTATTATTAGATTATAAAAATATACAAACTCTTGATACCAATACCCCTGAATGATAGTAAAATTACATATAATCCAAAGCATGACAATGTGAAATTGTCAAACCCCAGTGATTAGAGATAATCCCAGGAGAGCTCACAGAGAAAAAACAGAATACTTAGAAGAATAATAACCTTGTATCTTATAGATGATAACTTGCACATTTTTCAGAAAAACTAGAAGGGATTTCTTTATCCTGAATAATTATGTATAATCCCAACAACCTCTTCAAGTACATATTTTGCAACATATATTTGTAATATGTACTTGCAACACAGAAACATCCGTTTTCCTGAAAACTATGAGTTACCTCAAAGAAAGTAGTTTCTTGTTTACCTTTGTCTTCCAACTATTAAATTTAGAGTCTGATATGTGGAAACTCAGTGAATGGCCTGCTCTGCAGAACTTGTTCAACCTTTCCCATGAGGACTCTGAGTATATTTCCTGCCTTATACAAGAATTTAGTGTGACATGGTATGAAGGAAGGTCATCTATATCAATGCATCTCACTTGATAAGGATTAAATTTGATGATTCACAATCACTTATATACTTTCTAAATAATTGTTTTTCTTCCTAAGGAATTATAACTATGAGAAAAACACAAAAGTCTTTTACAGTTAAGGTGAACTTGGAGAATGAATAATTTTATGGACATTCTAAATATAGTGAGAAGAAAATGATGTCTACCAAAAATAATATACGAAATCAGAAAGGCCAAATGTCATATTTTCCCTCATAATTTTCAAAAGGGCCATTCTTTTTTTTTCTGGGGTTTGAATTCAGGGCTTTTTGCTTGCTTAGTAGGCATTCTACTTTTTGAGCCATGCCTCCAACCCTTTTATTTCTCTAGTTGTTTTTGAGCTAGGGTCTTGCTTTTTGCCCAGTCCAAATCTAGACCACAATGCTCTTAATTTTAAGTTTCCTGCTGTTGCTAGGACGAGCTCCACATCCAGCTCTTTTCCATTGATATGGAGGGGGTCTTGCAAATTTTTTTCGTTTTTTTTTTTTTTTGATGTGGCTGGCCTGGAACCAGGATCCTCTCGATATCAGTTTTTCAAATAGATAGGCTTGTAGGCATGAGACACCAGCACCTGGCTAGAGTAGGGCCAGTTTTGCATGTCTTTATATAGTCCTAACTGATTCAGTAAATGTAGAAAACAAACAAATGAATAAATGATTGAGTTTTTGAAGTGGGAAGTTGGAGCGAAGCAAGTTACCTGGTGATAATATTCTAATCATATTACAGGTGCAAAAGCAGCAGCCATGCTTCATATCTCTGAATTTCCCAGTGGAAAATCCTTTACTTTAAAACTCAGTTGGGAACAGTTGCTTAGCTGTGTCTCTGCTTTGTTCATAAATGCTTTAGTTGGTAATATCTCAGAAAGTCTCGTTAATTTCAAATCTCTTACTGACTAGATGCTCTTTGTGGTTTTCAAAATATAAATTTATCTCAATTTCTGAACAGAAATGCTTTAATCTTTTAAGAATTTGCATCATAGAGAACTGGGTAGATTTCTAATGTTATTTATTTTATTATAAACAAGCAAGGATTCCCAAGTGTAAAATATTACTTCTATGAGCTTCAACAGTTTTAGTAAATGGAATTTTTTGTATATTCTTTTCTGGTGTTCTCACATTCTTTTTAAACTCAAAATTTAGAAAAATTAGGATCTTTATATTTCAGTGAGGACCAGGTGTGGTTTTCTAAATGTCTCAGAACTTCAGCATTTTCTCTACCATGCTCAATTTTATTTGAGTAATTTACATTTTATCTTTGGACAATCAGTATGGAAATGCTTCTATTTACAAGTGGCTCAGACAGTGAAAATTACAGCAACATATGTGACTTTGGAGACGTGAATATTTTAGTGACTATTTGGTATGCTATTCCTTATGTTTCACTAAACAAAAGCCACAGTGAAAGATCTCTGTGTTTTGAAGTACAGAGTTCACACTGGTGGCATTGGGACTAACATTCGTTACTTACATTCACCGCAGATGTTTGCACTTTGGAAAAGTTATCAACTTTGAATGAGAAAAGGTTTAATTAGTTTTCTTTTTTTTTCATGTGTACAGCTGAACAAAAATAAAACTATGAGGATGGCCAAGAGATAAACCTGCACACGAGTATAGTTGTTTCACTTTAAGTTTAGAACCATATTTGTTATCATTATATCTTAAGGACTGTTTTTGCCCAAAGTACAACATAGCTCTGTTAACATCACTGCTAAAACCTTTGCTATTTTCAAGTCAGCCAGACATGTGTGTAGAAAGCAGATCTGCAGTTCTTTCTCCTTTAGCACAAATTTGAGTCTCAGTGTGAGACGGTGTTCCCTTGTTCTTCCTGTCTGTTCAGATGTGAATACATTTACCCCAGTAGATGTTTCTCTCTCTCTCTGTCTCTCTCCTTATCATTCACTTGATTTTGCACTAGCTAAGGCACAGGAAATTAATATATTGCTACCACTAATACTGATTAATGTTGTGATTAGGTGACTTTCTTCTTTTGCACCTCTTCTATTTTGGAGATTTTCTTTTTTAAAAAATATTTATTTATTTATTTTTATTCATTTATTCACATCTACCTACACTGTCTGGGTCATTTTTCCCCCTTGCCCCCTGGCCCCACCTTACCCCCCCACTCCCCGGCTTCCAGGCAGAATCTGTTCTGCTCTTCTTATCTCTAATTTTGTTGAAGAGAAGACATAAGCATAATAAGAAAAAGAAAAAACGTTTTTGCTAGTTGAGTTAAAGGTAGCTATACACAGAGATTCCTAGAATTGCTTCCATGTACAAATGTGTTACAACCCAAGTTGTTTCATTTATAACTGATCTTTACACTGTGTAGAGATTTTTTTATTCAGACCCCCATATCTCTGGAGTTTGCATATCCTCTTGGTAGTTCAGGATTTCCTGATAAAATTCTACTTTTGTAGAGTCTTGCAACCTCTTCTTTTTCTATAAAACTATTTTTCTAACAATGCTCTGATCATAATGGGTGTGATGAAAATGGACAAGACAATGTAAGACTGTATAACAGAACACATTTATAAACACAATGTGGGACTCCTAACTCCTCTGTGGAATTCCTCCCCCAGTTTCTTCAGCCTGTCCTCTAAGAAAAAGAGAAGAGTGCAGACTTATCTCCCTAAGGAGGGAAGATATTGGATTGCACATCTTTTATCCCAAGTTTCCTGGCTTTGACCTATCAGGATTATCTTGGAGAGCAGTCATAGCCTAAGTGTGTGCTAGCTTCTTGGTGGCAACAAAGATCAAAATGGTAGTCTGAGCTAACAATAGGCTTTTGCCAAAATTCCTCTGTCTTTTCAGCGCAGTGGTAGAAAATAAATCTCAGTTCTCAGACTCTCCCAGGAGGGGAGGACATTTGGGCCATGCATTCAATGCCCCAATTTCTGGTTGCTTCACAAAGTACAATCTTCTGTCTTGTCTGTCTCAGAGTACTACGGTGAGCTGGCATACTCTAGCTACCCTGTGGCTAGTAAGAACAAAAATGGCTGATTGAACTATTGATAAGTAGTTCCCAGCCCTTCTCATAACCCTACTACCCAGATCAGGGCAGAGGTAAGAGGCAAAGGACACAGATCCTAGCTTCAGTATTATTCGTTTCAGAATACTGATGGGGCCAGAGTACTCTAGACACCTGTACTCTGTGAAGGACAATTTAAAAAAAAGAGGAACCCTCTTACACTGTTGGTGGGAATGTAAACTAGTACAACCACTCTGGAAAAAAATTTGGATGCTTCTTAAAAAGCTAAACATTGATCTACCATTTGATCCAGCAATACCACTCTTGGGGATATACCCAAAAGACTGTGACACAGGTTACTCCAGAGGCACCTGCACACCCATGTTTATTGCGGCACTATTCACAATAACCAAGTATGGAAACAGCCAAGATGCCCACTACTGACGAATGGATCAAGAAAATGTGGTATCTATACACAATGGAATATTATGCAGCCATGAAGAAGAACGAAATGTTATCATTTGCAGGTAAATGGATGGAATTGGAGAACATCATTCTGAGTGAGGTTAGCCTGGCCCAAAAGACCAAAAATCATATGTTCTCCCTCATATGCGGACATTAGATCAAGAGCAAACACAACAATGGGATTGGACTTTGATCACATGATAAAGTGAGAGCACACAAGGGAGGTATGAGGATAGGTAAGACACCTAAGAAACTAGCTAGCATTTGTTGCCCTTAATGCAGAGAAACTAAAGCAGATACCTTAAAGCAACTGAGGCCAATAGGAGAAGGGGACCAGGAACTAGAGAAAAGGTTAGATCAAGAAGAATTAACTTAGAAGGCAACACACATGCACAGGAAATTAATGTGAGTTAACTCTCTGTATAGCTATCCTTATCTCAACTAGCAAAAACCCTTGTTCCTTCCTATTATTGCTTATACTCTCTCTTCAACAAAATTAGAGATAAGGGCAAAATAGTTTCTGCTGGGTATTGAGGAGGTGAGGAGGATGGGTGGTAAGGGAGGGGGTAGGGGCAGGGGGGAGAAATGACCCAAGCATTGTATGCACATATGAATAATAAAAAAAAAAAAACAAAAAAATACAAAATACAAAGATTCATGAAGCCTCCAAAACCTATGACCAGGCTAGGTGGTAAGGAACTTTATAAGACCCATGAAAATTGGCAGAAGTATCTTCTTGCCTAATGAATAGAAACTAACGGAGAGGATAAAGAAAAATGAAAAAAAGGGAGATAGTGTTCAAAGGTACAAATAAGTCTCCAGTACCTGATGCTAATGAAATAGAAATAATGTGATTTACCTGACAGAGAACTCAAATTTCTACCTTAAGGATACTTACCTTAGTGAGTCAAAAACTGTCCCAAGAGATAAAAGAGGAAATTACATAATGATAAGAGAATCAATCCATCTGAAAAATATAATGATTCTATATACATATGTACCCAATATCAGAGTACCAAAATATATAAAGTAAAAGTTGATAGAACTGAGTGGAGAAATAGATAGCACTGAATAATAGGAGAAGCGTTTTAAGTCTCCACTGTGCACAACAGATAGAACATCCATATAGAAGGTGTTAGGCATAATGACACACCCCTGTAATCCCATCACTTTGGAGGCTAAGGTAAGAGGATTGAAAATTCTGGGCTACATAGGAAGGCTTTATCTCAAAAAAAAGTAAGAAAAGAAAATTCTAGAATACAAAACATGTCTTAAAGTGGCTCATTTCCGTAGTCTCAGCTGCTCAGGAGATTTCTAGAATTACTAGAGCCTGTGAGTTTGAGACAAACCAGGGACATTGTAGCAAGACACTATTTTAAAAAATTAATAAAACTGAAGTCATACAGGTTATCTTTTCCAATTGCGATGGAATGAAAGTAGATATCAATAGCTGAAGGAAAACTGGAAAACTCACATGTGAACTATTGACTTCAGATACTTTGTCCGAGTAGCTAGTACTTCTTTGGGCTGCTAGACACTTAGACCAAAGAATGCATAATTGTCACCACTCAGAGCTCTTTTAGAGTTAATGGTAAGCTCGTCTTCAGAGAAAAGTGTAAAATATTAGCACTTCAATATCACCCTTCCTATGTGGTCTAGATACTCTGATTAGTGTGGTAAGAGTAACTGACTCTGTAATACGAGTCTAGGTCAGCTAAATGGCTGAGAATATGAATTGGTTTTCTTAATATTGCTCAGCTGCAAATATCTTAAAGGAATTAGAAAATGATTTGAAGTATTTCTGAGACTATATTCATACTGTAAAAATAACTTTAAATTAATAGCTTCACATATATTAGGTTATTGAAAATTAGGTCACTGAACCCCTATCCACGATTTCATTTTCCATGGTTTCAGTTATCTGTAGTCAACATGCTCTAAAAATACAGAAAATTCCAGAAATAAATAATTCATAACTTTTAAATTGCATGTCATTTTGAATAATGTGATAAAACTTTGTGCTGTCCAGTCTCTCCTGACAGGACGTGAATCATCCCTTTCTTCAGCATTTGCAGATTATGCATGGCGCCCATTGGTCACTTAGTAGGCATCTTGGTTATCAGATCCACTATCCTCATAGAGGACAGCTGTGTGAAGCAATGCTTTTTTACTTAATAATGGCCCCAAAGAACAAGAGGGGATATTGGTAATTTTATTGCAATATGTTGTCATATTTATTTATTTTATTGCTACTTATTGTTGTTACCCTCTTAATGTGCATCATTTGCAAAGTAAACATTATCATAGGTAAGTATATAGAGAAAGTATGGTATATGTAGGGTTCAGTCCTATCCAAAGCTTCAGGAATCCACTAGTTTCTTACAAGGAATGTCCCAGAGATAAGAGATAATGACTATATTAAGATAAGGAAACCTATGGGTGGTATTAAAAAATTCCAAAAACTGAGTGTCTTAAATAGCAAAAATTTGTTCCCTCACAATTCAGGAGTCTAAGCATTGAAAACCAAGATGCCAACAAGGTCATGCTCCCTCTGATAGTGCTGGGGAAGGATTTGTTCCATGTTGCTCTTCTAGCTTCTGAGGTGGCTAGACATTCTATGGCATTCCTTGGCTTAACATACTGTAACTCCAATCTTCACATGGTGCACTCCTTGAGTGTGTATCTATATACCAACTTCCAATTTTATAAGGACACCAATCATATTAGATTAGGAGACTGCTGTACCTAGCATGACCTCATGCAATCGTATCTTCGCTGACAGTATTTCCAAGCAAGGTCACATTCTAAGGTACTGGGGATTATAATGTCAACATATGATATTTTTAGGGGAACATAATTCAACCTTAGCGTTCATTGCATTCATCTTCACTTGAAATTGTTTCTATCTATGGTTCTCAAAACTATAAATTATAAACAACAGAACATCAGCTGGAAGACACTTGTATTACTAATCTAAAGAAGACGAGGGTTAATAAGCAGTGTAGGAGAAACAATTACCATGTCTGAACAAAAGTTGGAATCACATTCTGTTCATTGGTGGGATAAAAGAATAATAATTCCACTTACCCTTTGCCAGGGAAGCTTACTCTGATCTAGTCTGAATTTTGCATTTTCCCTTTTGTTTTCTTCTCTCATTTTAAAGCTAAGAACATTTGTGATTTAAAAATTATTCTTTTTGGGTCTTCATTCTCCACTAAAATTGTCATCCTTGTTAAACACAGACCTCTGTACTAGAGAGATATGAGGAATATTCTATTCTTCTGGTTCAAAGGGTATTTATAGTTTTATAGTATTGACATAATACTGAGGAGTAGTTCAAGAGAAATATAATAGAATTAATTTAAAGGGAAAATATAAGTGTTTCTTTTAGGAATATTTCTGCTATGTATTCTTGAAGAAAATGGAATATCATAAGAGAATGGAAATTCTACTTTTGAGCAAAAATTTTACCAACAATAGCACCATCTTTGGTTGTATTTCTTTCTTTTTAACACATGTATTATGGACTGGAAAGAAAATATACAACTTTTATTTTATATAAAATGCTTCTAATGTTTTGACAGCCATATTTTATGATTGTGGTTTGATCAAACTAAGTTGGTCTAAAATAATTTAATGCTCTTCTTATAATCTTGTTCAAGGAAAAATAATCATGAACAAAACAACGAAGGATGCATTTTGGACAGCAGAAATGAAAGCATCCAAATTCATTATTACACGATCAATTGAGTCCTTACACAAGCAAGTTATTATACTGACATCTATGCTCATTGCTAGGAATCATTACTTATGGCCTAGAAGGGGTACATAAAATTTGTAAATAAACAACTATAGTATAAGGATGTATTTCAAAAGCTCAAGGAGAAGATTAAATTTTCATAAATTTAGGAAAACTCAATTTATTCCATCTAATTTCAGTAGATTAGAGAAATCCTCATGGCCATTGTCCAAGTCATGACTTGTAGTTCAAGTACATTTAATTGAATAAGTGATGGTAGAGATAGATCCTCTTGAAGGACTAAACAGCATTAACAAAAGTGTAGAAGCTAAAACTAGAAAGTGTTAAGATAGTGTGAAAAAGGTATAATTTTCATCAAAAGTCAGAAATTGGTAAAAACACGCAAGTAGAAATGTAGAGGATAGAGGGATATGAAGGCCAGACAAGTCTTTATTATGGGAAAACATCATTCCACCAAGTAATTTTGTAGTGGGGCAATGTGTTAACAATCGCTTATGGATAATTTTGCTAGGACTATACATGGCATACTTGATTGGAGAGTCCTGGACACAGGTAGCATTCACGAAGTCATGTGTCACTTAACAATAGGGACATGTTCAGAGAAATTGGTTATTTGGTGATTTCATTGTATAAGCATCATAGAAGCCAGGCATGGTGCCACAGTTCTTTAATTCCAGAACTTGTAAGGTAGAGGCAGGAAGATTGTGAGTTTAAGGCCAATGTGGGCCAGACAGCAATTTCCAAGATAACCTGGGATACATGACAGGATCCTGTCTCAAAACCCACAAACAATATTAAAAAGTGTACCTACTCAAACCTAGCAGTCAATCGCTCTATGTAGTTTCTTGATGCAGTCAAGACTCAAGGTAAACCTGAACCATAAAGCTGGTGCTGTCATCATACTGCATCTTATTTTACAGTAAACAAAATATTTTTAATAAGTAGAAGGAGGTCACTTTAAATCAATGCTAAGTGGTATAAAATGGTAAATATATAAATTAAAAACATGGCCATTTGTTCTTATCACATATTAAGTATTGTACACAATTGTATGTGCTATATATATGTATAAATATGTATGTATATATACATATATGTATGCATATTTACAGCGTGGTGATTGAGCTCTGGGCCTCATGCATATTAGGCAACACGACCACTGAGTTACATCTTCAGCTCCTAAACTTTTAGGCACCTCTTGCTTTTATACAACTGGCAGTGCAGTAGATTTGCTTATGCCAGCGTTAACACAAACCACATGTGAGTAGAGCAGTGCTATGGCATTACAATGGCTACATTGCCACCATCTTAGGGATTTTTCAGCTCCCTTATAATCTTAGGAGAGCACTGTTGTATTTGTGGCATGTTCTTGATTGGTCAGTGATCTGATAGTTCTTCTAGCCTTGTCTAGTACTTTCTCTGTTTTATTACACAAAGACATTTTCCTTAATAAAATACTTGTATATTTAATCGTATCTTGGCATTTGCTTCTCAACTGACTAGGCTAATGGGCATGATACTGGGTGTCATCTAGTAAAGCATTAGGTAAAATAAGGCTTGGAAGTGACTCTCATATCACCTGGTAGGCAAAATAGGACACTGTCCTGGTTGCTAGGGGGCATGCATAATTTCTAGCACAAGCTGGAGGCTTCTAATATAACCAAAGATAGCCTAGGAAAATATCCTAGTGTAGAGTAATATTATGGCCTGTACAATGACCAAGACATTTGACAAATATTGGGAAACAGTGCTTATGAAGAGTGTCTGGTGACTAAGTTTTATACTGACACCTTGAAGAAAGATAATGAAAGAATGCTAACATATGCTAAATGGCTAAGCCTAAGTGCCAGAAAGTCCATGTAGTAGCATACAAAGGGCCCTCACTACTTGTCATTGAAGATGGGGACACACACAGTAAAACAGAAGGCCGAAGGTCTAAGTATGAGAGCTACGTGCATCAGATATTTTTGAATAAAGAGTTAAGATGGAGGTGTCCTTCACAGCTCTTCTTCTGACTGCCAGGCTGGTAATTAGCGTTAGACCCAAACTCCCCCTTTTGGGTACATGTTGGATCTGATCAGTGAGGAAAGGATCTGTGAATTTGAGATTGCAAGTATCATTTGTAGAAAGAGCCTGAGGAGGACCCTGTGATAAAATTTTGAGTGTGCTTGATTAAGGAAGCTGTAATGTAAGCCTGGTGAGCATGAATTCATTGCTTTGGGAACATTTCATTGGGCACAAACTTTGTGGTGAACAGAACCACAGGATTTAGCAATCTTAATGGAAATATAGTACGTTACCCTGACATACAGAAGGTGAAAGAGTAAAGAGGCTGAGCAAAGAGACAATGACGTGATGAATTTGTTAGGTAAGGTCCAAAGACCTGCCAGAGAAGTCCCACGCATGCATCCTTCACCATGGCCAAGGAGTACACTGTGAAGGTTGATGGTGAGAAGTAATGATGGCAAAAGAGGCAGCCACAGAGCTGGGTTGCATGGAGAAAAGGAAACTGTAAGTAACAGAATCCAGGTGTTGGCACTTAACTTCTAGCTACAGGGCAGCCACAGTCACCTTTTACAATGTCAAGGTAAGAGAATCAATCAACTGCAGTTTAACTGCTATGGGTGACAAAGATGACTAATAGAACACAGTGTCTCTTTGGATAAAATAAACATACAGACAAGAGTATTGCTTAATGTCTAAAATTAGAAATCAAGAATGTAGGAGACAGAAGAAGACTAAGACATACTCCATTAAAGAATTACATCCCTTTGCAATTGACAGATCTGACTAAATTTGCAGAACTGGAGCAAAATGAATAAAGACCACTAGTATGAAAACCCTTAAAACATAATGAAAAGTATACATTCTGTCAATTCCCTAGAGAGAACGTACTATGGTTTTGTTGTTTGTTCTTCAAAGGTTCATGTGCTGGGAGTTTGGATCTCAGTGTGGGGTTGGTGTTTTTTTTTTTAATTATTCATGTATTCATATGTGCATGCGTTGTTTGGGTCATTTCTCCCTCATCCCTTCCTCCCCCCTCACTTCCAGGCAGAACCTGTTCTGCCCTTTTCTCTAATTTTGTTGAAGAAAAGACACAAGCATAATAAGGAAGACAAAGCATTTTTGCTTGTTGAGTTAAGGATAGCTATACAGAAATATTCCTAGCATTGCTTTCATGTACACATGTGTTACATACCATGTTGATTCATCTCTAACTGATCTTTACACTGGTTCCTGGTCCCCTGCTCATGATAACCTCTGTTGCTTTAAGGTTTCTGTATTGGCTTCTCTGGAGCGGGGACATCAAACGCCTTCATATTTTGGGTTTTCTACCTATTCCTTTATCTCCCATATGGGCTCTCCCCTTGTCATGGATCCAAGTCCAACCACATTGCTGCATTTGCCCTACATCTAAAGTCCGCATATGAGGGAGAACATACGATCTTTGGTCTTCTGAGCCTGGCTAACTTCGCTCAGAATGATGTTCTCCAGTTCCATCCATTTACCTGCAAATGATAACATTTCGTTCTTCTTCATGGCTGCATAAAATTCCATTGTGTATAAATACCACATTTTCTTAATCCATTCATCAGTAGTGGGGCATCCTGGCTGTTTCCATAACTTGGCTATTGTGAATAGTGCTGCAATAAACATGCGTGTGCAGGTACCTCTGGAGTAACCTGTGTTGCATTCCTTTGGGTATATCCCCAGGAGTGGGATTGCTGGATCATATGGCAGGTCTATGTTTAGATTTTTGGTGGTTTTTAAGAGGTGGAGCCTAGTAGGCGTTCCTTAAGTCATCTGGGATGTGCCCTAGGAAGGGAATGCCAGCCCCTCCTGCTTCCTCTTTGGAGATATAATTTATCCCTCCCACATGTGTTCTTGCTGTTGTGAGATGTCAGTCTGTCATGGCATCCTCATTAGAGCTGAGCCAATGCTGATATCCTAAACTCTAAGCTAATTGAACCTCTTTCCTTTAAAGTAAGTATGCCCCAATTATTTCACTATTGTAATGAAAGCGAGGCTAGTACAGATTTATACCTCTCCATCAGGTGCTTGTACATTGATAATAAAATAGAAACATCAGCCATTTCTAAAACCAAGATTATTCAGATTCAACATTCCATGAAACTCTCTGCCAGTATACAGCCTTTGAGGGGTCAGTAATGAGCAGTCATGGCTCAGAGTGGGTGCAAGCATCCATTGATTATTTCTCTAGTCACTCAGTGCACAGCTTTAATTGATATAGGTGTTATTTGGCAAAACTCCTACAATGAGTTCCTCATCTATGGAGTGAAATCCACCAGGATGGGAAAGGTCAAATGGAAATCTCGGAATTATCACCCACATATCTCCCTTACTTAAGTCAATTTATAAAATTAAAAATTAATATCTTACCCTGGGTAATATGGTGGAGATTAATACCACCCTTAAAGATCTAAATGATACCAGCTGGTGGTCTCTAGTATATTTCCATTTAATTCTCCAGAAGATCATAGCAGAGACAGTGTGGACCATATCATTAAAAGGACTAGCTCCCCTCAGAGCTGCTCTGACAAAAGCCGTGTCACGGTTAGAACAGATTAATGAGTCCTCAGGTACATCTTGTGCCATGTTGCTGCCAACTCTGTTCTTTTCTCCTACAGTTAGAAAGAGGTTCAGAAACAGTGTGTTCATATCTAGTAGACAACACTCATTTACAGTGTTTCCTCAGGGCTCTCTCATAATCCAGTCTGAATAGATCTGAACAGCACACTGGTTCATTATAGTAGGAAATCTTGCTAAGTAGACAGCAGTGAGAGGAGGTTGGCACACTGTAGACAAGTGGTCTGACAAGTGGGCCAGAGGATGCTGTAAACTCTCTGGTGGTTCATGTACTTATCCCCTTACTGAAGTTTAGGTCAGGGGTCAGGAGTATAGTGGGATATACTCCACAAAAGAAAAAATGCATCCCTGCCACAAAGAAGGGAACACTGCAACCCAATTTTGTGTTCCAGAATAAACATACTTCATAGAGAAAAACATTGCTCTTAGCTTTTTTTTTTCTTAAGTATTGGATACTTTGTGTTTCAGAATAAACACACTTCATAGAGAATAACATTGCTCTTAGCTTTTTTTTTCTTAAGTACTGGGTATGAACTTAGGTCCTTGTACTTGCTAGGCAGACCCTGTACCACTTGAGTCATCTCCAGTCATTTTTTACTTTAGTTATTTTTCAGATAGGATCTCACACATTTTGCCCAGTGCTTGCCTTGGACTGTGATCCTGCTATGTATGACTCCTACATAATTGGGATTGCAGGCATCTGGCCACCATGCTTGGCTTATTTTGGTTGAGATGAGGTCCTCATTAACTTTTTCCCCTAGTGGCCTCAAAACATTTTCCTCTTAATCTCTGCCTCCTGTATATCTGGGATTACAAGAGTGGGCATCATGCCTGGCCCATTTATTACTCTTCTCAGTACTTCAGATGATGTGAAAAAGTGGCATCTTCAAGTGAGGGTGAAGGAGGAAAGTTCTCTGCAGCAGTTCCATGCCTTGGTTAATTGTCCTTGTCATGTGGGCTGTATGATCCAGCACCCCATGAGTGTCAGAGGGGTTAGTGGAAGTAAACATGCAGCAAACTCCAGTGGGAAAACCACAGCACCAACCCTGGCAGTCTGTAAGGAGGCCATACCACCGACAGCAAGATGTTATGCCCTTTGGGAAACAGCTCTTGATATGTCCAGTGGGTTATCTGCTTGGGCCCTTAGAGTAGCTTGCTAGGAGTGTGCTGAGTGACCTTAGCAACAGACAGGTATTTCTTACAGTTCTGTAGGCTAGACAACTGAGGCACAGGTGTTGCTAGGTTGGTTCTTCTGAGGGTCACATACCTTTTAACAAGAAAACCAGTTATACTGGATAAAAGACCTTCCCAGTTCCCTTACTTTCTCTCAATTATTTCTATAAAGAATCTATCTTCAAATACAGTTACATTTTGAAGTACTTGGGTATTAGAATTTTAATATAAGAATTTGGAGGTCATAATTCAACCAAATAATAACTCTAAATGATGTCACATGAATTCATAGTAAAGGATGCACAGATTAATGAGCTGGACAAATCTAAAGATGTCTATGGCTGAAAAATATAAGAAAGGTCTGTGGGAGTGGCCGAAGTGATAGAAATGTCTGCCTTACAAGCATGAAGCCCTGAGTTTAAATCCCAGTACTGCCAAAAAATAAAAAGCAAGGAAAAGATTTTCCCTAAAAGTTCTGGAAGAACAATGGCCAAGCAACTCTTTAATGTTGGAGCATTTGATACTGATTTCAGACATATGGTCCACTGAACAATGAAGAAACAACTTTAATATGAATTCACCAAACTTGTGGAAATTTGTTACAGGGTACTTTGAAAAGTAACATTGGCCCCAACAATATCCTTAGGAAAGTAATATAGGACCCAGCTGCTGTGCTCTTGTACCTATAGGCAGTTTTTCTCCAGTCAATAATCAATGATGGCTCAAATAGTGAGACAGCTTAGATTTGGGAGACCGAGACTCCTCTGATGGTCAGTTTTGGCTCAAATTCTCTCTGGTTGCTTTGCGGAGTTTTTGTTAGACTCCAGAGGAGTTTAGGTTGTTTCATCTAACTGTTTTGCTGCCTATTGTCTCTACTAGGCTTAGGCAGTTACCTTTCTATTTTTTGTCTTACACAAACATTTTTCCCTAATAAAAAGTATGAGGTTTCCTCTCTTTCTAACATCCCTTTTGGAAAATCTATATTTATATTCTGGAATTCCAATATTTCTTTTTTCTCTCTATTTATTATTTATTTTTATTATTGTTATACTGGGTGGGAGTAAATTGGAGTATTTGTAAAAGTTCTTGCAATATATCAGATATATCACACTTGAATTCACTCCCTCCACTGCTCTCTTTCATCTACTCTCTCCTGAGCCCTGGAACAGTTTCAGCAGGTGTCATTTTTGCATTTACATACATGTGTAAACATTATTTGTACCATGCCCCCAGTGTCACCTGACTTCCCCCATCTCTGGGCAGAACCTATTTTGCCCTCCTGTTCTCTGATTTTGTAGAAGAAAAAACATAAAAGATAATAAGGAAAACATAGCATTTTTGCTGGTTTGAGATAAAGATAGCCATATAGGGAGATTTCTTATGTTTCCATGCATATGTCTATTACAACCCAAACTGGTTCATCTCTGTCAGACCTCTTCACTACTCCTTAGTCTCCTTCCCATATTTCAATTCAAAAATTGATGCAAAAATCTAAATTTTCAGCCCCAGTTGTTTTTTTCCCTAAATTGCACACCTACGTATATTACTACCTGGTCCATATAGATACCTCATGTACTATATCACTTCTGAAAATGAGCTCAACAATACTCAGTCCCCTACAGGAGTACATGTGCAAACACACACACACTTACACGCACACACACACACACACACACACACACACTTCCATATGTAATCTCAATAAATGGCACCACCACATATTCGATACTCAAACAAACATTTTTCTTCTGGTCATGATTTTTTTTTCAAATCCTGAATTAATAAAATCCTAGCAATTCTGCCATAAAATTCTGGCCAAATGTTCCCATTTCTCTTCTTTTGCAATGCCATGTGCAGGCTGGAGATCATTATTTCATAGTTGGATTACTGCATAGGCTCCCTCACATAGTTCCCTCTCTGCAACCTGTTCATTCAAAGCTCTAAATTCAGCTAAAATGCCCATTTGCTTATGTGACTGCTTCCATGTTAAAAATTCTTTCTACAATTTATCATTAGGACACAATTTAAGTTCTTTAATGTGACTTTCACAGACATTCATTACCTCGCTATTATGGATTTTTTTTTATCCCAGCTTTTACCCTTTCCCCTCTCATACTATAACAGCCAGCATTACGATGCACTTGCCTTTGTCACACCATGCCCTCTGTCCTGCTTTCCTGGCTATTCACATTTTGTTTTCTCTACTTGGAACATCTAGTTCTTTTGCTTTTTATTTTTAAAATGTTTTAGTCCTCAAAAAGCCTTCTGTAATGAGCCTCACAGCAGTGGTTTTTAAGCAGGGACAATCCTGTCTTGCAGGGTGTTTAGCATTGTCTAGAGTTGTTTTTTATTGCCACAATTGAGATGTGCTGTTGGCATTTAATGAGGGGACACAGGGAACACCTCAGGGTCCCCATCAGGAAGTCTCTGACCCAGAATGTCAATGGTGTCGAGGTTAATACCTGTGGTGGACTTGTCTAGTTACCCAACCTTCCTTAGGATAAGACTGTGTCAATCTGACTCATGACTTTCCTCTCTGCCCATCACAGAGCCTCAGTGCATTTGTGTGGAAGGGGCAAATGCTGGGTACCACTCAAGTGCTTTCTCCACTTTGATGAAAAGATAAACACAATGTAATTTTTCATTGTCTTCTTCAATGGTTATGCTGAAAATAAGTTGGCTTTTAAAAAGTTCATTTTCCTGGCTAGGGGTGTAGTTCAGTGGTAGAATGATCCCTAGCATCAAAAAACAAACTTAAACAAAATGTCTTTATTTCTTACCTAGCCTTGTCCACAATATAATATTGGTTATTAGCTGGGCTTGTGATTTGGTGGTAATCAGAAGGTGTTCCCCCAACCCGTGCTCCTTTTTATTCTAGTTAACATGGTCAGGATGTCATTTACATGCTGTTCTCCAAGATGACTCACAGGCTTATCTCCACAGGGAATAACTCGATTATTCTGCCTTTTGACTTTTAATAATGTTTAAGTCTGCCTTCCTCATTGTGATCACCTTGTTTGGATTCTAACAGAAATAATAGCATTAGTACATGGAGATTTCATGTCACTTGGCTCTCTGTGCCTAAGTTAGTGGAACTACTGGAAATTTAAACTTTTGTAGCTATGGACTTCTTGAGATAACATAAAGATAGTTCAATATTTACCTTGACTTACAGAAAATGAGGAAATTTTTTCAAGTACGAGGGGAAACAATCTAGTTAAGGCTCTTTAATGAAATGGAGAGTTCTATTTGAATAGTCTAGCACTCTTGATAAAATGCTGGAGTGACCTTTGACAAAATGAAACTCATGGCTCTCTTTGGGAAGTTAGATTTACAAGCAAAACTGACATTGAAAGAGATATCAATCTTTAGCCGACTTTCCTCTATGCTAAACCCTAAATCAGAAGTCCTTTTATGTATCAAAATGTAACAATGATTATCTGGATAAAATTTTCACTTTTTTGTAACATGACTCTGCCAAGAAGATGCCTTTGAGTTGGCTTTCTTGGGAGCATTCCCCATAATTACAAACTTGAAATAAAGCTTTGACACATGCTCACAATCAATTCTTATGAGAAATCCTTTAACAGGAGGTATTATAGGTTTATAGATGTCACCCAGCATTCTGTGAGTAGAATTTGTAGGCAATCCCACTCAAATGAACAAGTTTCTCATATTTCACCAAGTCCACTTTTTAGATTGAAGCATTCTCCCAACTCACCCTTGTTTCATCCATAAAACAACACAACAGTCCACATCTCTGAGTACTCCGTCGGAGGTGACTTTAAATCGTATGTTCTCCCTCATATGTGGACATTAGATCAAGGGCAAACACAACAAGAGGATTGGACTTTGAGCACATGATAAAAGCGAGAGCACACAAGGGAGGGGTGAGGATAGGTAAGACACCTAAAAAACTAGCTAGCATTTGTTGCCCTTAATGCAGAGAAACCAAAGCAGATACCTTAAAAGCAACTGAGGCCAATAGGAAAAGGGGAACAGGTACTAGAGAAAAGGTTAGATCAAAAAGAATTAACCTAGAAGGTAACTACCCATGCACAGGAAATCAATGTGAGTCAGTGCCCTGTATAGCTATCCTTATCTCAACCAGCAAAACCCCTTGTTCCTTCCTATTAATGTTTATACTATCTCTACAACAAAATTAGAGATAAGGGGAAAATAGTTTCTGCTGGGTATTGAGGGGGGGGAGCGGGAGGGGCTGGAGTGGGTGGTAAGGGAGGGGGTGGGGGCAGGGGGGAGAAATGAACCAAGCCTTGTATGCACATATGAATAATAAAAGAAAGAAAAAAAAAAGAATGTATGTACTAGGCTTAGGAGTCCAAGACGCTTCTGTGCTTCCTGCTACTTTAGTGTTTGAGAAATCAGTTGAAGTTTACTGTCTTCCATGATAGTCACCAAAGGTACACTGGAATCCTGCTACACAATTCCTGCTCAGCAAACAGGAGAAAAAGGTTTCACCTCTCAACGTCATGTGGCCTAAAAAGGTGTAACAAATTCTTTTGCATCATCAAATAAGATTACCTCCAGTTGGTTCCATTTTTCCACTTAAAGAAGTTGTTATTCATTTTGAAAAGAAATAAATTCTTGGAAAAGAAACAAAAAATGATAAACATTCACTTAAGAAAGTTTCAGCTTCAAAAAAATTGTTCTTTACATGGGAATCTAAAATATTTCACCCTAAGATTTCAACAGCTTTAATAATAAAATGAAATAAATTGTTCAGTAATAGATAGAATCCCAAACTTTCTTAGGGAAGTAGCTAAACACATCAAGTTTCAGACTGTGGTTTACTTCATGCTGCTTTCTGAAATCACACTCATAAGTCTTTGCTTCTTAGTTTCAAAATTGAAATTGTGGGGAAAATCTGCTTTCTAAAATCTTTTTTTTCTTCTTCTTGAACTAACACTTAGACTATATTTCCTATTTCTGATTACAATTTGATTTGGCCAATATAATATAAGTAAAAGGATATGTGTCATTTCCAGGTTGATCTTAAGAAAGTCCCCAGTGGTGCCTTCTTTTGTCTCTTAAATGTCCAGTAAGACATGACCATAAGGAATTGGGAGTGGTGGAGCTCCCAAAATGAGGAGTACCTGCCTTGAGTGATGTAGAACTTGGTTTCCTTTCATTGACTAAAGCAATGAACCATCTTATCCTCAAAGCTGATGAGCAAGAGGCAAACTTTTCATGTGTAAGCACTGAAACTGGGGTTTACATGCTCCCACAACCATATCTAGCCCCCCAAATCTAGCAGTTTGACGGTTTAATTGCTCTAATGGTATATTTTTCCTTTTTTGACTCTTTGTATCTTTCTATCTTTAACTTGGCTTTTTCAGTTCTTTCCAAAGAGTTTATCTCTGTTTTCCCCCACATTTTTAATATTTTTTGTCTCAGTTCTCTCTTCTTCTGATCAACAAATTTCATGATTTCCCCTATGAATTTGATGATGCAATTAACAAGAAATCAATGCAAGAAAAGTTGAAAAGACTTTCATAAGAAAAAAGTATTTATTCTTCAGATAAAATACCCTATTTTACCTTACCAGTCTTGAAATAATATGAGAAATTTGAAAATTTCAGAGTTTGACATCCCTTCAGTAGTTTGATGTTTCTTCTTCATATTTTTGTAGATCATAAGAAATTCCACAGGGGAATAATTGAGATTTTTGAGTGTAGACTTTCTGCCTTTGAGAAAGTTTCCTTGATCAGGTGAGAAATCAAAGCATACTAGGCTCAGTGAAGAGAACTTTCCCATGACTAGGAAATACATCTAAAAGTAAAACTTCCCTTTGAATAAATTTGTGGAATGCTAATAACTTAAGTAGTTTTATAACATGAAACATGACAGCAAGGTACTACAAATTTTAGGAAACCAGACTTTACACTGGTGAGCCTTATAACTGAATGACAAATATTTAACAGATATAATGTACTTCTGTATCATTGTGATATTACATATTAATCATTTATACATTAACTTTATAGTCAGTTAATTACTATATTATGTCTATGTGAAGATGTTTTTGGAACATCTAATTTCACATACACAGGTGATACTGAAATCAATACACAGAGATATTATTCTGGGCACATTATGCACTGGTTTTATTTGAACTAAATCCAGTAATCACTTGACAAAGTAAGATTTAAATCTCTTCTACTCATACCCGTCTCCTTACTTAAAATATTCTAACAAGGTCACAGCATGTAAGCTACTCTATTAAATGGATAGATAACACGTTACCTGAAGAAGAAAATATTCATTTATGATAGATTGAAGTTTCAACATGTGAAACATTACATGATTCATTATTGAATCATCAACCTTGAGATTTTGCTCTGAAAAGCTGAACAACATGAGAAAGCAACTCATCTGACCATTCTCTATATTTAAGTGTGTGTGTGGGTGTACGTTAATCAGAGTATTTATTTGTATTTGTGATTTTACTGTTGCCAGAAAGCCTAAGTTTCCTAGTTTTCTTTCTCTCCATGGAATCCTCTTCATTTTGCCTTTTTTAAGATAACTTGTAGTTTTTACATAGCAACTCATTTTCTATTTCCTCAGAGATGCTTCCCTGTTTACCCTGCCAGGACATATTCTCTGCTACCTGTTATCCTTCTTAGCATATTGTCATGATTGCAATTTTTCATGTGGTTTATTCAGTTAAGTGATTATTGTCAGTCTCTTGTACTACACTTTTTCTGCTTAACATGGGGCCAGTTGTGTAACATCACTGGTGAGTCACGTGGGATCTTATTAGGAAAGCAGAATATTGGGTCAACCTCGGATCTATTGAATTGTTCTGCATTTTAACAATATCACCGTGATGCATACACATATTAAAGTTTAGAAGCACTACAGTAGACTACCATCTTTGTGAAGCTATGTTTTGTGAAATCTGCAGTGTTCAATATGTGCTAGAAAATTTACTTGTTAAAAATTTTATTGAACTAATACACACAACATATGCCAGAGTCACGTGGGCTCATTGAAAAATAAAAATGTTCAACTAAGCATGTATCTTTCTATTTTTGCCATTTGTTTACTCACCAAACATTAAATAATACAAATCCCAGGGCATGAATGAATTGTAATACTAATTGGTGTTTGTAGTATATGCAGCCATTAAATTATCATGTAGTCATGAATAAGTAGTAGGATGTAGCAAAGGCTTAAGAAAACTGTATCAGAGAACTATATAAATTTGAAGACTTTCGAAATATGATTTTAGCAGTTACATACCTCCACTAATTTTTTAGAACAATGGCACCAACTGTGAGCATGGTTTATGACAACTCTTCTAAATTGTGAGTTCATGGTGGTAGTTGTTTTGGTCTTTATCCTGGTGCATGGTACTACTAGATATTCCCTGGGAAGGCATAAGACCTATGTTGCAGAAAATAGTGAGATGAAATACTTGGGAAATCCTCTAAACTAAACTTAAAGTAAAAATTATTTAATTTAGCTTATGAATCTTTTAAAAACACCTATTAGCTCTGTCATCTATTTCTTCTAAGGAACAATGCCAGATCTGTAACTTTGAAATTACTAGGTCTTTTAAATTCTGAATTTAAACTAGTTCTCAAAGATTCACATTTCAGGATACAGAATAAGCCAAATATGTGTGGAGAGGATTAATACCCTTCTTTTGGTTTCATTTGCATCCACACAACATAATGACATCAGTGTGCAGAATGTATTACCAATTACTGTTTGATGGAGCTAAGACACTTTAGCTCTAATTAAGATGGAGTAAAGCAAACTTTTCTTAAGTTATGCTACCAACTTATGTAATTAGATTTCCTTTTTATAGAATAACACATGTGGAATTACTTCAAAACTATATGTGCAATTATTTATCATTGCTAAAAATGTAAGTTTTTCTCAAAGGATCCAATTAAATGTCTGGATCTTTATGCTTTTCATAATGGTGAAGATTCTAAGATCACAGAGGATATGAATGTGACTAGTAAAGATTCTAAAAATATTTCTGTGGTTTAATATCATTTTGAAATGTCAATTTTGTAATTAGTGAAGAAGAAAAATTAATAGAACTGTCAGGAAGAAATATATATTGATTATTACATTAAATATGAGCAGGTTTTTAATTCCTTATTAAATTGTTATAATTAACTTCTAGTGATTTATATATACACATATATTGTGCATATACTTCCTGTGGAAGTGAAAATGCAGAAAAACATGTTCTCATAAGACTCACAGACCATGTAGAGTGAATCTTGACCATTTTAACAGGATTAACTTTTCAGGAGAAAACACTATCATATTCAATTTGATCTAAAGTCAGAATATTAAATATATGACAGTTTTTAAATGATAGATCTTAAAAAGGAAGAAGGCTTGTGGACAAAAATTGGTTGTTTTCATATCCTTCACCTAAATTGAAGGGCATTTTCTACTTCCTTGTTTCCTTGACCTTTCTCCAATTCCAGTGAACACTCCAGGTTTCATTCCTTTGCTCATGCTAATTCTTCTAAAATTCCATCACTAATTGTCTCTGACAATTCAAATTATATGCTTCACTATTCACCTTCTACTCTACAGCGAACAACACTCTTCTAATTTATTTTAACAACATAGAATAGATGAATTTGACCAATAAATATCTACTAAGTGTGTACTAGTATATGATTTCATTACCTTCTCTATGGATTTTGTGTGTGAGAGAATGAGAAAGCAATTGAACATAACTTTATTTATAAGAACTCAGTTTCTATTAGCTCCAGATTTTTACTGATATAATTCCAACTTTATTCACTATTGAAATTGGCTAAATTATTTCATAAATAAAGAATATTCTGTTTTTATGCTTTTATCCTTCATTAACTACCCTCAAAATTCCAGAAACAAAGATAGGATGATCAGCCTCTAGTTCCTTTCAGTGTTGAAGTTGAGACAGAGACTTGTCAACACGGTCAGTGTCAAGATTTGAACCAGTGTCTCTCTGAGTTCCTGAGCACTTTTCCATATACTACATTGACATCTTAATCATTTAAATTCTTGGTAACTATATTCAGTCATTCAGTATTCTTATTGCTCTCTAAAATATACAAAGCCTTCTGTTTATGAAGTTGGAAGTGTGATCTGACTTAATTTATTTATACAATATTTTCTGTTACTTTCCTTCAAACATAAAGTAGGGAGAAGTAAAATTACTTTAGCACTCATTATTTCCCTGGTAGTTCTTGAGCGTCTTTCCTAATCCACTCATCTTGACTTACTCAGTGGAGAGTTGCCACTGTCTGCTTTCTCTTTACCTCACCATTTTAATCAATCTCTAAATTTTCCCTTCTTGGAATACTCTGGTTTTTGTTTTTATTTTCTTTTTTTGTGGTACTGGGGTTTGAACTGAGGGCCTACACCTTGAGTCACTATACCAGCACTTTTTGTGATGTGTTTTTTAGAGAGAGGGTCTTGTGAACTCTGGGGCTGGCTTTGAACCCTGATCCTCCTGATCTCTGCCTCCTGAGTAGCTAGGATTACAAGCATAAATCACCATGCCTGGCCTTCAGTGTGATTCTTCATAGCAGTTTTGACTTAACTCCATTGGTCCCAAATTCAGGGCACGTCATCATCTGTCACCATGGTTTTCTCAATGTCCATCTCCCCTCTGAGGAAAGAGTCTTGTGGGACATTGGTCATTGGTGCATGCACAGCAAACAACTCCAAATCTGACACTGAGTCAGCATTAAATAATTAGGATTTAGTTACTGATGGTCAAGTGGACTTTACAGTTATATTCTTATAATTAATATTTCTATGTTCCTATATACTATTAAGAATAGTTCATAGATGACATCAACTATATAGGACTTAAAGGCATGGACATAGAAAACAAGTTACCAGTTGTCTTACCTACAACTTAACCATATTTTCAAACTTTTCTTTTAAGACAGTGCTTTGGTTTTCCTGTTTATTAAATTCAAAATAGGGGAAGCATCTTAACTTTACTTCCCAGGCATTTTTAAGGTTTTGGCCTACATTTGTTCTTTTAAATTATTACCTCATGAAGTTAATCCTTTACATTCTTCTTATTCTCTTTTAAATCCTACCACTCACTCTTGAATTAAGGTTTTTTTTCTCTTCTAGTTTTTCCTTTCTTACCTATCAGATTATCCTTCACTAATCAAGACTTTTGTTATATTACTCCATTCAAGACCCGGAGTGAATTTATAGAGTTTACCTATTATTGTGCACAATTTCCACCTAATGATAAGCATTCCTTGTTATTTCATCATTCTATCTCTAACTAGTGTTCAAATAAACTTTTATGCTTCAAACTTACTCATGGTTATTTATCCATGAAGTCTAATATCCCTTATCTGTTTGTATCTGTCTTTTTCTTTATTCTGACATCTTCATTCATTTCTGCAATTTGAAATCCAGTTAAAGTTGAAACTCAAAAACTTTTCTGATCACATTCACATATTTTTCCCCTAGCTCTGCATTCCTGGAATTTATTCATTTGATCATATATGGCTTTGTACCATTAAATATTAGCTCTGCCACTTATCTGAAGTGTGACCTTGAGAAAGTGATTTAACCTCCTTCTAGCTTCTAATGTGTATGTGGGCAAAGCAATAGAATCTGTCTCAGCTGTAAAGATTAAACAAATTCCTGCATGTAAAGCATTTACACCAGTATCTATCTCACCAATCCTTCACAACTAATGTGTTCAGTGACGGTTATCTATTATTCTGCAAATGATCCACCTGCACCAGGGCTATCATACTACAGTTTCTTAGACTCACAGGAAGAGACCTCATGAGCTCAAGTTCAGTCTGACGTCATCCAAGTAGAGTGAAAGGTTGTGCCAGTGAGGACAGCTTCAATATTTCAGGACAAAGGCAGGGATTACACAAAAGATTCAATAAACATTTTTGTCTCATTTAAGTACTTACACTTAAAGGCCGTCTTACCACATTCGAATGTCTATAGGAAATCTTAAGGTCTTGAGAATCTAAGGGGTGATTCAGAAATCAAGAAAAGGTGTCTCAGTTGCCCAACTTTTTCACACCATAGATTTCTCCTATGTACAGAATAGGCCGGTGCTCAGTTCTGCTCATTTGTGGGAGCTGTGGACAGTTCTGCACACTGTGCTCATGACTCCACCTAAGTTCAGCAGTTTGTGGCCGGCAGATGATTTAACACTTGGCTTAGACACAGACCCCAGGCCTCCGCTTCTGAGTGTGAATTTAGGGTAGGCACACAGCAGCTACTCACTGGTGATCTGCACACGTTGCTTACTGGGCCAAAAAAGAAGGATCACTTTATGCTTGGAAACAGCCTGGCCATCTATCTGTGTCAGCAGAGAAATAACTTTACCTCAGAGCTCTGGAAAGAAACTGGAGGCAATTTTCTTAGTTCTTATTTCTGTGATCATCTCCCTCTGAATAAAATCCAACTCACTGGGATTGTCTTCCTTCATCTCCCTCTTTCTCACTTTCTCAGTGATTTCACTCCTACCATTAAATTTCTGCTAACCTCCTTTCTAATCTTATTTTCCCATTACATTTCTATTTTCAATAAGACTTAGAGGGGCAAATTTTATTATTTATCATTCATGTGAGACTGGGTAAGTTTTCTGAGCTTCCATGTGTCTAAGTTCTACCTAAAAACGTTCTCATAATAATTACCAACAAGCTTGTTGACAGTACAAGAGCCATACTAACTAAATGACAACCTTAATTATTGGAAACTAACAGTCCTACTACACCAACCTTAATGATCATGTAGAACACCCATTGAAAACTCTGGAGATACAACTGTCTCTCTCAACTTCAGGAAAAAGCATAAGCAATCACCATCTCACTGTGACTACTGTATCCTGGACACTGTCACATGTAATAAAACACTTCTAAAATATGTAATTGCCAATGCAAATCACATATTTTGTTTTTGAGAAAAGTGGCATTGTTTTCAAAGAATAGCATTATAATTTCATTGTAGCCTCACTGATTTTCTTCGTTTACTGAAATGTATTGTATCTGAGTAGCTTTTCAATAGCTATAATATATGTTCACATGACTATCATTTTAGAAACTAGAAAAAAATTTAGCTGCTTGAAGGCACAAGGCCTATGGGAATCTTTCCACATGAAAATTAAGATAAAAATTTCTTCAGCCATTTAAAGGGAATAGTTAAGAATTAACCTAATCCAGTTAGTTTCACTAACCAGAATTGGCAGAGTGGAAAAAAGAAACACACATAATGGAATGCCATGGCTGTGAAAAGCAAAATGATATTATTTTCGTCTTTAGTATGCTTTTTGTTTCTTTATATCATACATAAGCATATTATAAAACTGTTGTTTTGGAGTTACAATTGTAAATTGACAGATTGAGGAACAGAATCATGAAGATTTTTAATGCCTCATTCATAGTCTCAGAACTGCTAGTAAACTCTGTCTCCTTTTTATTTGCCTTTAACCAGCTTCCCTCTTTCTGGCAGTGAAATCATATACTGATTTCTTGAGCCATGTATGGACAGTGTGAGAAGTAAAAAAATCAGATGGTTTGAATAGATCAGGGAGCTTGTCCTTAGGCAGATCCTGAAGCTGTAGAAACACACTATCATACTTACAGTTTTCCATACTAGGATTCAAGGATTTTCTCATTTATTCATTCAACCAACTCTAATTTTGGTTAATTTATACTTTGTCATTAGGAAAGGATAAATCATACATTAAGGACTAGGCTTAATTTTTACAGCATTTAGGTAAATAAAAAACCATTCAGAACAAAATTAATATTTGCTAGTTATTCTTTCACGATGTTCTCCCAACTTTGTTTTCTCCTCACAGCTTGTCATTGTATATATATCCCTCTATTCAAAAACATTATGCACCTATTAAGCCATAGGCATTCCCCTGGACATTGGGGCTGGAGTGCTTCACGTGGATCCTGCTTGTGTGGAATATAGTTTTCCAAGCTATCCATCCTCCCACAAGCACCACCACACCACAGCCCCACACACTTTCACAAACACATACGACTCACAAACTCACACTTTGATGCACAGCATCGCAGATGATACCTAAATTACCTGTAATAAATGCTTTTTGTCACTTTTCCCCAAACACTGGTCTAACTTCTTGCATCAGAATCACCTAATCTTCTTAGTAAACATAAATTCTAGAGCCTTATGCATATTCACTAAATAAGAGTTTCTAGAAATGAAGCTGGAAAACATTTTATTTTTAACAAGCCTCCCCCAAAATTTAAGGTGCCATCTATATATATTAAATATCTCTTAAACTGTGAAATTCACCGTTCTTACCGCCCATGTGAAGCTCACTTGCCCTGTCTAAGATAAATTATTAATTGCTAATGGCATAGTGCTGCTATATGGAGAATTTGCATTGGAAAAAGAGATACTTGCAGACAGATGTCTTATACTAACAAAGTAAAATACACAGTGTGAATGTGTCAGAACTGAGTATACTGATGCAGAATAATAATTTTGGGATGGTGGCATTATGGATATGCTTCAAAAGGGGACAACTTCTTACTTATAAGGTAGAATTGTATATTACAGGAGAAAAGTAAAACATGTATATATACTAATCAATCCTTTTTATTACTACAGCTGTGGTGCATAATGGAAGGGGAAAATATTTGAGCAAGCCCATTAAAACGAAGTGGTTGAGTCACTATCTGCAGAAATGCATTAAAACGAGGTTGACAAGTCATGTGCTCTCTCATGATCCTGGCAAGGCAGCTGCTCCCCATTAATGACCAGCAACAGTGAAGAGCGATCCATCTGCCCTGCTCTGGCACTGGGGAATGCACCACCTGTTCAATTTATAACTACAGCTCCCACAAATCAACATGAAAATGAAGCTTTCAATAAATTGTTGGGATTGCTGAACCAGAATAAAAATAACGTGTAGCTTTTATGTAAAATCACCAAGAAATTCAAAAGCCTTTGTTCTCCCCAGTTAGAGTTCGGAATTACTCAGAAGAAGCAGTGTTGTCAGTGTGAGATGAATATCTTTGACACAATGCAAATTGCTAACTCAAGTATTCCATATTAATAAAATGGTTTCAGATTCACTGGAAACTAATTGTCCCCGGTTTTAGCCTGCAAAACACATGTGGGAAGAACAATGAGCTGTGTGGATGTAAGAGGGTAAATCCAATGAAACTATTTGAGTCCTAGAGAGGTAACAGAATTCAACAAATACAAATAAGAGAATGGTTCAAAATTGTGAGATCATAATTTTCTCTGAATATAAAAGTTTATGCCATACAAAACAACCATTTCTCACTATTTTTGTTTTCTCTTACTTACCCCAACTAAAGTTCTTACTTTTTCTGTGGGTAAATGTCTTATTTCTTTTCTTTACATATTTTGTTTCGATCACTTTACACGTAACATCTTGTCAGCTACATTTGCCTCGTGCTAGTAAAATCGCAGTCACTTCAAGCACCTACTGATTTTTGTGGAATGAGCTGCCAGTGCAGCATAGCCCACGGGCACTCCCAGATCTTTTATATTCATATTTAGAGATTCTATTTTATTCTTAATAAACCTGAGTTTTTGAATTAAAATGACAGCTTGGAAAATAATTGAAATAGTCATCAGTTGCATTTTAGTCTATGTAATTAAAAACTAACTTCATTGTTCTTTAAGAAACTAAAATTTCATAAAATTAATATGCATTGTATTAGCCTACTGTAGTAAAAAAAATAGCATCAGTTTGCAAGTCTGCTAACTGTGAATTTTCTGAGGTTTTTACCTCTCGTGCAATAAGTGAGCATGTTAACTGAAGTTTCATGGATCCTGCATAATAAAACGAGAGTCCTGGGTCCGACATAAAAGAAGGTATTTCTTACTGAACAGTAAGAAAGAGCCTCTGCATCTTGGCAATGGATGTTTTTGTCCCCCACGTTCCCTGGGGGCCTTTCAAATGTGCTCTGAAGCTGGCTGCACACAGACTTTAAGAGGGGATCCCTGAAATTATGGAACTCTGTTTTCTGAAATGAGAGTAAGGATGCCTGACCTTTGCTACAGAAAGGGAAATTGTATTCATTATATTGGATAGTAACATGACTGCCTTTTGCTCTGGATCAAAGGTCAATTAGTACTCAGTATCTAGGATATGTAGAAATGCACAAGACCCATGGAGAGTTATCTGCTGGTAATTATCTCCACATTATCCTGGTTTCTGGAGAATAAGCACATTTGTATTATCAACCACTATGATAAATAAGAACAACAGAAACTAAAATAGAATCTGTCCACTGAAATATCTTTTTTTAAAGTTACTATCAACACAAGTCTCAATATCAGGGTGAGGCCATTTTTCAAAACTGACATCAACTATTCTACATTTTTCTAGGGAAGTAGACTCAGCCAAACAATCCCATTAAGGTCTTTCTTAGAAATCCAGGTAGATTTCTCCTTAAGTTTGTATGTTGATATTTTCTTTTTGGCATATTTATTAGGTCTTTTTCTGTTGCTAAGAACACAATACTACAGATTTCATAGTTTCAAAGAAAGAGATTTATTTTGGCTCATAGTTCTAGAGGTCCAAGGTCCAAGGCCATATCTGGTGATAGCTTCTTGCTGGTAGAGTACCAAGGTAGTTTAGGACATCACTTGGCAAGAAACAGGGAGTGCACCTGTGTGCTCTCAGGTCTCTCTTCTTATTAAGCCATGAGTGTTCAATGATGGAGCTCTACTCTGATGCCTAAATTTAGTTCTAATCACCTACTCAAGGTCCCACTTATAAACACCATAGTCAGATTAAGTTTTTACTCTCTTAATACCTTGCAATAGGGATTGAATTTCAGCACATATACCCTTGGGAAGTACACTCAAACCACAGCCAAATCATAGCAGCATAAGTCATAATGTAGGTATAGTATGAAATGACAGATGTTGCAAAGACTCCAACTTTTCTACTTTGGAGGAAGTCTAGGGAGATTCTATGATCCACAAGCATCTTGCCAGCAGGTTGTTGATAAGGTCTGGTTGCCTTCTCAAGTAAAAGTAGTATAATTCATCAGGTCAGATAAAATCAGAGACAAATATAGTAGCAATCTTTTTTTAAAATTTAATTTTTATTGTCATATTATTGTTGTACTGGGGATGCACTATGACATTTACAAAAGTTCTTGCAATATATAATAGTTCAACTCACTCCTCCATCATTTTCCTTTGTTCCCCTATCCTTCTATTCTCCGAATGGCTTCAACAGATCTCATTTTTCTATTTTCATACATGAGTACATAATATTTCAACCATATTCACCATCCTACACCCTTTCCTTGTATCCTACCCTTTCCCACTGGTACCAATCTCCAGACAGGACCTGTTTTACCTTCCTGTTTTCTGATTTTGTCAAAAGGCATTTTTGTTTGTGTAAGATAGTTATACAGGGAGTTTCATTGTGATATTTCCATGTATATATGTATTATAACCTAAATTGATTCATCCCCTCTATTTTTCTCTTTTATTCCATAGTCTCTTCCTATGGTGATTTCAACAGATTTAAAAATTCTATGTTCAATCTTCTGTAGAAAATACATTAACTGTACTCACCCTCTTAACTTCCTTCTTTTATCCTTCCCCTCCCTGTAGTGACTTCCCCTTGATGTAAACTCTTTTTCATAATATTGCTGGTATTTGTATTAGGCCTACATTCCACATATGAGAGAAAACATGTGGCTTTTGTCTTTCTGAGCAAAGAACTCAATGGCAGGGCCACAGAGAGAAAGGATTGACAAATGGGATTACATGAAACCAAAAAACTTCTACATAAGGAAAGGAATGGTGACAGATCGAAGAGGCTGGGATAAAATCTTTGCCAGCTATACATTTGACAAGGATTAATAACCAGAATATACAGGCAGCTCAAAAAACTAAACTCCCAAAACATCAATGGCCCAATGAATAAATGAGCAAATGAACTAAACAGGTTTTTCAAAGGAAGAAGTCCAAATGGCCAAAGACACATGAAGAAATGCTCACCATCTCTGGCCATAAAGGAAATGCAAATCAAAACCACCTTAAGATTCCACCTTACTCTTAGAATAGCTACCATCAAGAACACAAACAACAACAATTGTTGGTGAAGATGTGTGGTAAAAAGAACACTGCTGGTGGGAATGTAAATTAATATAACCACTATGAAAAACAGTATGGCAGCTCCTCCAAAAACTAAAAGTAGAGCTGCCATATAATCCAGCTATATCTCTTCTCAGAATATACTCAAAGGAATGTAAGCCAAGATACAATAGAGTCACTTGCACACTGATATCAACTGCAACACTGTTCACAATAACCAAGCTATGGAAACAACCCAGATACCCTACAACTGATGAGTGGATTAATAAAATGTGGTCTATCTATATCTATAAATACATCTCTATCTATCTATCTATCCACAAACACAATAGAGTTTTATTCAGCCATAAGGAAGAATGAAACCATGTGGTTTGAAAGTAACACCCTTTTTAATTGGGAGAATTCTTTTGTAAGGATAAATGCCCACAGGATAAACATAAATCATGGTGATACATGAATAAGTTATACTTCTGGGAATCTTCCCTGAGTGAACAAAGCTCACCTCACTTTTTAGATATAAGCACACTCTTTTAAGGTACATAATCAATTGGGAGTGTTTCTTTTGTAACCAAAGATTAATATGACCATTCTTTGAGTACAACTAAGGCATTATTTGGGGAAGAAGGTAAGATAATAACTGGCTTTCTATACATGAAATAATCTTGGAATACACATGATATTCTGAGAAAAAATGCTGCTTAAAATTGTTGGACTCCCTGGGGGAGAATCTCGTCAATGGGGAAGAGGTGGGTTGACTTCCTCCAAGGTGGAATCCTGGCTTGATAGGCATTAGAGTCTCAGTTCAGTTTAAATATTTGAACCTAGTACTTTTTTTGAGGTATGCTTGAAGGCAATAAGTTTAATGTATCCTGACTGACACCAGGCTGGTGGCCTTCATTTGCCCCCTCCAAATGACTGATGAACAGTTTTGAGAATGAGGCTGGGGAGGACATTCAGAAGATGCTACAGTGAGACATCTTTGGCCATTACTGTTCTTAAGAAGGGGAGGCTGTTTTTTACCTAATGTGTATGTACATGTATATATAAAACACATATTCCATACATACACATTATTATATACATACATATGCATAGATCGATAGATAGATGACAGATAGATGATAGATAGATAGATAGATAGATAGATAGATAGATCTTTTATTAGACTTAGGAAATCCCTTAAGGGATTAGAGTGTCTTCTTCACCTCAGAGGGAGAAATCCTTTATGGGAGAAATATGTATCTCCTAGTGGCTGTCTGGTGTTGACCTGAAGTCTACGATTTGTTTGGGCAAGGGATGTGTGTGGTACATGGAGCAGAGATATGATAAATACAAGAGGACTCATACTGGATTCTGTTCAGTAAAACCATGGAGACAGGTGAATCTGATTTAGGCAGAAAATGTGGTATCATCAGATTCCTCAAGACTAATTGAGTAGAAATTGAGAAGCTCGGATATGAACGCAAATTATTGCATTAAGGACTGTGCAGGTCAGAGATCCCTGATAATGGATCAATGTCTTCTAATGATCCAAGATGTATTTGCTTGGTATTGAACATATTTTATTACTAAATTGAGGTTGTGTTTATTATTTTGAGTGACTATAATTTTTTTTTTATTTTACAAGATCGACTGAAGAATCATATAACCTGGATGAGTTTTCATATGGGGGCAAAGGAAAATATTGGCCTCAAAGGAACAAAACAAAGTTATTTTCTGATTCTGTACTTAAATTTATCCTTATACATCATTCTGATTACATTGTGTGCTGTGAAACTTTCTCATTTTAAATAGGAATTAACATGTTACATATTATGCATAATGTGTGTGTTATATTGGAATGGAGAAACTTCCAGTTCATTTCCATTAGTAATTGATTAAAAAACTTAAGAAGCTATGGTAAAGAAAATAGTTTATATTCACATTCAGTCTATCTTCTTTAGTCTGCATTTTTCTTGCATCACACTAAGAGTTACTGGAGCTTTTCACAGCATTTGTAGAGAAATCTGCCTATATTAGTTTGAATATATATAGCTTTTAAATATTCATGGCAAGTAAATAACCAAGTATATTGTCTGATTTAAAGTGCTATGTTTTTTCTTTTCCTTTACTTTGGTATACACTGAAAGATTCCTACTGCTAGCTACTTATTCCCCTTAAATAAATTTTATCTTCTTTTGTGTAGCTCAATGACAGTCTATTTTCTCTGTCCTGAATAATTTGTCTTATGTGTCTGTGCCTTCATTTCTGCTCCTTCTATAAAATTCTATGCTCTGCACCACGAAGTAGGTTTTACAGTCCCACATTTTTGGAGAGGGGTAGAAGTAAGACAGATGAGGGAGACCAAGCCCTTTTTCAGGGCAGTAAGTTAGGAAGGAATTATTTTTAAATACTGTTAAAAATGTTAATTTCTTAGGTATTTATTGTAAGTGCCCTTTTTCTTCTTGCAAATAAGCAAAACCGTCGGGAATGGGACCTTTGGCCCTTTTAATGCAGCTGACAGACCCTTCACCTATGTCTAGGTACCTCAATGGGGAGCTGTCAATCAAAGTGTCCCCTTTCCTCTGAGAACAATGGATGTTTTGAACACTTTCTTAAACTCCACTCCACCTGCAAGTACCATATAACCATCACTGCTTTTGAAGCCACTGAGTGGTGCTTAGAGGTCTCGCTCAAGTCCTGACTGCTGCCTAACTATAAATCAATTCTTAGGACAAGAGTTTCTTAAAATATAAACAAATGTCTTTTATTGTCAAATAATAACCTACTTGTTTCAAATGTGCTTTTATATTTTAAAAATAGAAAAAATTATTTGCCCCAAAATCATTGTATATGAAATCAGTAAACAAAATATAACGTTTATTCTGGGACAATTGTATTGATTACTGCTTTATCAGATGCATGGTTTTTAATGGTGTATTATGAGTGAAGATATCTAGAAACTGTATTGTTTCTTATATTTTAAGCACAGGGCTTATCTTTCTTAGTGGAACCTCAAACCCTATATAAGAATTAATATGTGATCATGACAAGTTTATCTCACATGGAGGAGAACCATGTTTGAACATTGAAACCTCAACACAGCACACTTTAAGGAACATCTAATGGAGTCACAAAGGTGGCTCTGGGCTTTAAAAACAGATGCTGATGGTGGCAAGCTTTCAAAGCCAGAGACATAGACCTAGTGCTCAGGTCAGAAGCTTGTTGCTGTGGGCTTTGAGTGTCAGCAGCTTGGTACCCAGTAGCTCTACTGCTTAGGTATCAGGTCCTTCAGCTCCTTACCTTTGGTGGTTCTCAGGAACTCTTCCAGTGTCTGGGACATATAGCCCATGCCTTCAGCTCCTCATAGTCTTTTACCTTCTTCTGTCTTAGCTCTCCGTAGCTCCTGCTCCCAGCCACTCTGGAACTCTTCAGCCACCTACTCACTGCTGCTGAGTGTTTCTGGGAGTAAAAGCTCAAGGAGCTCTTTTGCTCTTTATGCAATCAGCTCAAAAGATAAAGACCTCAAGTGGGCAATAAAACAGCATTCAGGAGAAGCCTTTATTGGCACCTACTGTCACAACACTGGGGAGTAGTGCACAAGAGAGAAATGTCCTGTCACAACCAAGGAGACTGAGAAATATCCTGCTTATACAGCTAGAAAAGGGGCATGGCACGCTTGTGCTCAGACTACACTTTCACCAATCATGTGTGAAAGTATATTGCATGTGTATGGCTTCCAGTTTCACCAATCAAAAGCCGTGGGTATGCATGCACCAAACACAAACCTCACAATCCACAAATGACAGGGCATTTGCCGAGTCACGGGGTAGGTGCTCCTCCTCGCCTCCTGAGTGAGAATAACAGGGTGCTCAGAGTCACATGGAGTTGGTGTGGCTTGTGTTGCGCAGAGTGGAGTCTTCCACAGTCAAATTAAAATGATATTTTAAATTTAAATACCTAGAGTTCTTAAATTAAATTTTATATGATGCTTGTCTATAGATCGTTAAGACTATTTGAAATTTAGATTACTAAAGCAAAACTGAGTTCATTATGAAATGCCAACTTGTGAATGCTGTCATCCTTTCTGTTTTTGACTCCTGGTATTGCTTAGGTAACAAAGCCTGGGAGAGCAGTGTAGACATGTTCAATAATATAGTGGGTCCCATTTTGCCTAATATTGTTCTCCTGGGTTCTATTTCCATTTCCAGAGGTGGTATGTTTACTCAACCTGGTTATGAACTGGCCATTTGTGGTCTATGTGACTTTACTTGCTTCCAATTGTGTGTAGGAGAATTCTAAGACTTGCCTTTGAGAAATTAAACAGGAAGATAATAATGTATTCTCAAAATTTCAAATTTTAGCCCCACTGACTTTACTGGTCATGGTATACTTAGTGGTTATTTATTTATTTTTGTATTTACAAAATATCTCATTCAATCCAAATGGGTATTGTTTGTGGCATCATGCTTTAAATTGAAAAATCATATTTAAGACATGTGAAAGCATCCTAAAATAATTTTACAATTTATGACAGCAATCTGTGATCTTTTTATTCTAATATTATTCTCATAAAATGGTGTCTTACAGAAAGACACAGAGAGAAGACAGAATCAGAGAGAATGACAGAGACAGAGATAGACTGAAAAAGAAAAGATATTCTGAGACACTGCTAATATTCTATTTTTAATTGGCGTAGTGTTATGTGTGTTTGTTTTTATTTCTATTCTCTTGAAATATGCATGTAGTTTATACATGCTTCTCTTTATATTTTTCGGAATATAAACTAGAATAGTTTAAAGTACACATAAAAATGTGATTGGAATATTGCCATTTCAAGTGTAAACACTGAAAGCAAAATGCCCATTATCTAGGGTACAGAAATTCAATATCCAGGAGAATATTTTCTGAGAATTGAAAGAGAGGTTAGATAAGTGAGAAGCAATAACTTCAGTTCTTAATTCAGAGTTGTTATGTGGTTATTCCAAGAACAATACTGGCATGATTAAGTAAGTTGTTATAAACATCACAGAAAAAGCGCTCTTTATACTATACTGCCTTTATCAATAGAGTTGGGGAGCCTTTGAAACAAATCCAATTAGTAAATAAGCTGATGTGAAGGAGATATAGCATCTTTTTATATTGGTTCAAAGTGATTTTAAGAATAGTAGGTTGTTTAATATGAAGTAGAAGGATTATTAATAAAAAAATACAAAAGTGTGTGATCTCACACATTTTCCAGATATGGCTTTAAGTGAAAATACATATTACATTAGAGTATACATATAAATAAAATTAATAGTATTCAGAATATCTGGATAAATTCTATTTTTACTTCTTGAAAAGACTAGCACTTTGAGTATGTAAAAATCTGTACATCGACTTCATATGTACAGTTGTACTTCATTTAATGTACATTAAATATATATGTACATTAAATATATACATATGTACTTCAAATATATCAAAATAAGTCATTCCAATTTTTCTATATTTTAAACTAGAATATTGGACTGGGCTAATAAAACTAAATCTCATGTTCTTAAACAATTTTGAATTTTCATCTCAGAATAATGTTCTCTATTTCTAATTGTAAATCAGTTATATTTGATTGGCCATGATTTAATTGTGTAACAGCAGAAATTAATAGAATTCTTATTCTCTCTGAAAAAAAAACACAGGTAAAGGCTCAAGTTCATCATTTTTCTCAGGCTTTGGTATTTTTTTCAGGTTGTTTGATATTAAATTGTCTTCATTAAATAACATCCAACTTCCTGGTGAGTTGCTACTTATCATCCCCATACAGGATTTCGGGACCAAATCTACACATTAACAGTGATGCTACGGAAAGTAGATGGTGTGTTGTCATCATTTCCAGAGCTACCAAAGTGCACTGTGTATTTGTTAAAGTGGTTGTGTAAAGAAATTTATGACAATGACCACACCAATCTTCTCTTTGTACTGTTATTTTCTTAAGTTATGGGGGGAAAGTTGATAAATAAATAAATAGCTGAAAATTACAAGTCATAGAAAGCTATGTGATCAACCCTGGTGTGTATTCCAGTAGACAGAATGGCCTTGACTCATGAAAAGAAGCAAGATTAGTCATGTCAACTCATGACTGAAAAAATCAGGAGGAAAAATGGTACATCATGATGTCAGCTACTGGACAGGCAGTAAACACTTAGGCTGGCTGTCACAGTCTATGTGGCTAGAACTAGGCAGTCTAAACTGATTTATTTATTTCTCATCCAGTTTTTCCTTTTGTCCTCACTACCTTAGTTGTAAGGAAAAAGGTGACTTTTTTCCCTTATCATATTATATCTACTTCTCTCAAAACAGCTATTAGCAAACCCATAATCGACAGATCTGAAGACTGAAGAAGGCATTTGATGAGGTGAAATGTACTTAAATCTCTTGCTCTGAGACTAAATGGTAGGTAAAAATCATTGTTCACAGGATTATTCTGCTTCTCTAAGATTTTTTTTTCTTTTGAAAGAGATAGAAGGCAAGCACAGATTCCTTAAGGGAAGAATACCATGAAAAGGCAACTTTTTCTTTTCTCTAGGAATTAAAGAATATCTAATAAAAAGCCAAGGACTAGACACATACATCTGCATTAATTAGTATTTTAACAAGGAAAATTGTGTCAATATCTTAAATAAACAACAACAGGAATAACAACAAAACCCAAACTACTGAATGTATAGAAACGGAGCAAAGCAAACTACAGTTCCCAAATGATACCTTTCCATCATGATTCTTAATGCAAGATATAAAATCTAATGTCTGTAAATGTGAGTTTTCTTGTATGCAATGTCAACTAAAAACAAGGGTTGAAAATCTATCTTAATACTCACAGGTCTACACACATCGTCACAAGAATTCACTTTTTTTTTATTGAGTCAGCATTAGTGTGACAACATCTTGTCAACTAAAGATCATAATAGTAGCAATTACCTTTTTTAAGGAATTATAATACTCATTGGAGAGACAAATCATATACTCTTTTGGCAAAAGAAATGCATTTGGAAGATTGGACATATAAAGAAATATTGCCTCTTCTATAAATAGGTATAAGGTGCAAAGCATTAGAGGGTGCTAGGGTATGGGTAAGTGAGGAGAGACACAAACCACTAGATACTTAGATTACAGTGAGTTACAAAACAGCTATGCTTAGGAAATAGAAATTTTTCTTACGTGTGGGTAGAGGAGATGCCTAGCTGAATTGTGAAGAGAATTATATAATAAAATGAAATGGGATGTGAAAATACCAAAGGGTTGTTCAGAGAACTACAGGTCCTTCAAATAAACAGCTGGAGGGTGGCAGGTCCAGAATGATTCTCAGAAAATGGACAGGAGCCCATGGGCAGGTCAGTAAGGAAACAGAAGTGTACTTCATACACTACATTTCTTTTGTGTTACATTTTTAGAAATTTCTTTGCTTCTGAGAAATATTAGAAGATAGTTCTACACCTTGCAGCCCTTAAGCATTAATTAGACCAACTTCCACTCTTGGCATTTAGTGGCAGGTGCCAAAAGCCACCTGTGAAGCATAAGTGACATGAAAAAGAGAAAATCAGCTTTAGTATCCTGAGGAAAGGGGCTGTTTGGAGTCTTGAAGCACTTTGTTCTTTGCATTTTCATAGATTGTGGGTAAGAATGAGAATCATTCTTGAAAAAAAATGTGCTTATTTTCCAAAGATGGTGACTAATCAAGATTTATGAGGGCAGTTTTTCTTTTTGGGCAATGACAGCTTAGAATTAAAGCTGTTATTTCTCTGCTAGATGCATATCAGGTCTATTAATTATGCATTCAATATGCCATGTGCAAAATGAGTTAAGGGGTAAGGACTAATGGATCAAGAAAATCACAGCTGTAAATAATGAAATATCTTTTAAAATTATTTCATAACTTTATGCCAGCTATGTAATACATTTTTTTTCTTTAAAGGTCTTTTTACTCTGAAATAAACTACAGCTTCTGAACCGCACCATCAGCTGTTTTCTGGGGTCTCCAGCTGGCTGACCTCCCCTATAGATTTTGGATTTGCCAGCCTCCACAATTGCATGAGTCAATTCCTTAAAATAAATCTTTTTCTCTATGCATATACTGACTGGTTCTCTTTCTTTGGGAAAAATTTTAGAAAGATTTCTTGAATTAACATCTTTATAATTCTTAAATGATTCATAGATATTTTTTCTAGTCATGCTATGTTGTTCACAACCAACCTTTAAGTTTTTCCTTTATTCAAAGCAATTATTGCTCAACATTTCTCTAAATTTCCTCTTTCTTCATTTTCTCTCTCGTAAACAGATGTTCATTTTTCCTTCAAGTATCCATTTGTGTAAAATTTTTTATTATTGTTCCTTGACCTGATCTTTTAATTCATTAACTCAAATTTGTTTTCAGTATGCTATTCAATTCATCTATCATATTCCTTATTGAGACTAATACAAATTTTACACAAAATATCTCTCCTTAGTACTTTTCAGATAAAAAGTAGTGCTCAGGCACTACTTTCTGCAACTTTTGATTTCAGATGAGCATCAGCAGCAGGGCCGGTCACCAAACATCATAGTCCATTCTCAGATCACACCCCGCTGTGGTCTCCCTTCCACTACACTGTGATGTGGTCACAGAGCATCTCTCTAGAAAACTTCAGCAGCACTGCTGGAAGCACTCCTACTCTGCTGGTGATGCCTACGGGCGTGGGAACAGAAGAACAGAGGTAGTAAGATTGTATGCCATAGAAACAGTTTCTCCAGCTCTGCCTAGTGCTTTGGACCAGGGTGACCCTACTGGTGTGCTGGGTTGGTACCGCTTTTGTTCTGTCTCACGTGGACAAGAAGTAGATATGATCTACCTAGAACAATGTTTTGAAAGAACAAAAGATCACCAAAAAGTAACAAAACTGTTTCTTACCTTAACCTCCAGTTATGGCGGCTTTCTTTCCTCTGCTCTGGGCTGTTACCTCCTACCTTGTCTACCTTGTGTCCCTGCCTAGGACTTGCCCAATCATTACAATGGCTTTTAACATCCATTAACAGCCTTGTTGCTTCTGCTGTAGTTCCAAAACTGGATTCAGTGAGGGAAGTTCGTAGTAGTGTGGGCTCATCATTGTTTATGATTGATTTTTGTTGGTTCTTTTATTTTACTTTATTTAGTGGTTCAAATAGATTCTCTGTTGATCCTTTCATGTAATGTGCATAACTCTTTTCCTAAAACATAATTTAATTTTAAAAATTATTTTTAACAGATACATAAAAAAATAAATTGTATATATTAATGGGGTAACTTGATGTCTCACTACATGTATAATTCTGCAATGTTTAAATCAGATTAAAAATATTTATCTTCTCAAACATTCATCATTTCTTCATTTAAAAAATTTTTTTATTCATTTGTTCACATGTGCATACATTGTTTGGGTCATTTCTCCCCTCTGTCCCCCTCTCCCACCCTCTCCCCTCCTCCCCCCCTCACTTCCAGGCAGAACCTGTTCTGCCCTTATCTCTAATTTTGTTGAAGACAAGACCCAAGCATAATAAGGAAGACAAAGGGTTTTTGCTAGTTGAGTTAAGGATAGCTATACAGAGAGATTCCTACTATTGCTTTCATGTACCAATGTGTTAAGACCCATATTGATTCATCTCTAACTGATTTTTACACTGGTTCCTGATCCCCTTCTCATGATAATCTCTGTCACTTTAAGGTTTCTGTATTAGTTCCTCTGGAGTGGGGAAATCAAATGCTTTCATGCTTTGGGTTTTCTACCTATTCCTATATCTCCCGTATGTGCTCTCCTCTTGTCATGTGATCCAAGTCCAACCACATTACCGTATTTGACCTAGATCTAAAGTCCACATGAGGGAGAACATAGGATTTTTGCTCTTCTGAGCCTGGCTCAGAATGATGTTTTCCAATTCCATCCATTTACTTGCAAATGATAAGATTTCATTCTTCTTCATTGCTGAGTAGTATTCCTTTGTGTATAAATACCACATTTTCTTAATCCATTCGTCAGTAGTGGAACATCTTGGCTGTTTCCATAGCTTGGCTATTGTGAATAGTGCTGCAATAAACATGGGTGTGCAGGTGCCTCTGGAGTAACCTGTGTCACAGTCTTTTGGTATATCCCCAAGAGTGGTATTGCTGGATCATATGGCAGGTCTATGTTTAGGTTTTTAAGAAGTATCCAAATTTTTTTCCAGAGTGGTTGCACCAGCTTGCATTCCCACCAGCAGTGGATTAAGGTTCCTTTTTCCCCACATCCTTGCCAACACTTGTTGTTGGTGGTGTTTTTGATGATGGCTATTCTACCAGGGGTGAGGTGGAATTTTACTATGGTTTTGATTTGTATTTCTTTTATGGCTAGAGATGGTGAGCATTTTTTCATGTGTTTTTTGGTCATTTGAATTTCTTCTTTTGAGAAGGTTCTGTTTAGTTCAGTTGCCCATTTCTTAATTGGTTCATTGATTTTAGAAGAGTTTAGTTTCTTAAGTTGCCTATATATTCTGGTTATTCCCTTGTCTGATATGTAGCTGGCAAATATTTTCTCCCACTCTGTGGGTGATCTTTTCAGTTTAATGATCATTTCTTTTGTTGTGCAAAAGCTTTTTAATTTTATGAAGTCCCATTTGTCTGTCCTTTCTCTTAGTTGCTGGGCTGCTGGGGTTCTATTGAAGAAGTCCTTGCTTATACCTATTAGTTCCAGAGTGTTTCCTGCTCCTTCCTATACTAACATCAGAATTTCAGGTCTGATATTAAGATCCCTGATCCATTTTGAGTTGATACTAGTACAGGGTGACAGCATTGGATCTAGTTTCAGTTTCTTGCAGACACATAACCACTTTTTCCAGCAACATTAGTTGAAGAGGCTGTCTTTTCTCCATCGTATATTTTTAGCACCTTTTTCAAAAGTGAGGTGGGTATAGTTGTGTAGATTCATATCTGGGTCCTTTATTCTGTTCCACTGGTCTTCATTCTGTTTTTGTGCCCGTACCATGCTGTTTTTATTGTTATTGCTTTGTAATATAGTTTGAAGTTGGGTATTATGATACCTCCAGCATTGCTGTGTTTGCTGAGTATTGCCTTGGCTATTCATGGTCTCTTGTGTTTCCAAATGAACTTTAGGGTAGATTTTTTCAATCTCTGTGATGAATGTCATTGGGATTTTTATGGGAATTGCATTAAACATGTAGATTGCTTTTGGTATTATAGCCATTTTTACTATGTTGATTCTACCAATCCATGAGCGTGGGAGATCTTTCCATCTTCTGTAGTCTTTCTCGATCTCTTTCTTCAGGGGTTTGTAGTTCTCCTTGTAGAGGTCATTCACATCTTTTGTTAAGTTTACTCCTAGGTATTTGATTTTTTTTGAGGCTATTGTAAATGGAATTGTTTCCATATATTCCTTCTTAGTTTGTTTGTTACTGGTGTATAGAGAAGCTAATGATTTTTGTAAGTTGATTTTGTATCTTGCCACCTTGCTATACTTGTTTATGGTATCTAATAATTTTTGAGTAGAGTTTTTTGGGTCTTTAAGGTATAGGATCATATTGTCTGCAACTAAGGATATTTTGACAGTTTCTTTACCTATTTGTATTCCTTTTATTTCTTCTTCTTGTCTAATTGCTCTGAATAAGAGCAAAAGAGCAAAGAGTGGAGATAGTGGGCACCCTTGTCTCATTCTTGATTTTAGGGGAAATGGTTTCAGTTTTTCACCATTAAGTATGATGTTGGCTGTAGGTTTGTCATATATAACCTTTATAATGTTGAGGTACATTCCTTCTATTCCTAGTTTCTTAGAGCTTTTATCATGAAGTGGTATTGGATCTTATCAAAGGCTTTTTCTGCATCTATTGAGATGATAACTGGTTTTTGTCTTTGCTTCTATTAATGTGCTGTATTACATTTATAGATTTGTGTATGTTGAACCCGCATCCCTAGGATGAAGCCAACTTTGTCATGATATATGATTTTTCTGATGTGTTGTTGGATTCAGTTTGCCATTATTTTATTGAGGATTTTTGCATCAATATTCGTTAAGGAAATTGGCTGTAGTTCTCCTTTTTGGAGGTGTCTTTGTCTGGTTTTGGGATGAAAGTAATATTGGCTTCATAAAATGAGTTAGGCAGTGTTCCTTACCTTTCTATGTCATGGAACAGTTTAAGGAGGGTTGGTATCAGTTCTTCTTTAAATGTCTGATAGAATTCAGCAGCGAATCCATCAGGTCCTGAACTTTTTTTTTTTTTTTTGGGAGACTTTTGATTGCAGCTTCAATTTCTTTTAGTGTTATATATCTATTTAGGTGATTAATATCCTCTTGGTTCATTTTTTGATGGTTGTAAGTTTCTAGAAATCTGTCCATTTTTTCAAAATTTTCAAATTTATTAGAGTATAGGCTCTGAAAGTAGTCTCTGATGATTTTCTGGATTTCTGTGGTGTTTGTTGTTCTCTCCCCTTTTGCATTTCTGATTTTACTGATTTGGGTTTTTTCTCTTGTCATTTTAGTCAAGTTTGCCAGGGGTCTGCTAATTTTATTTATTTATTCAAAGAAACTGCTTTTTGTTTCACTGATTCTTTGTATGGTTTTTTGTTGTTGTTGTTTCTATTTCATTGATTTCAGCCCTTTTTAAAATTATTTCTTTCCTTCTGCTTGTTTTGGAATTTGCTTGTCCTTGTTTTTCAAGGAATTTGAGCTCTAGGTTTAGGTCATTGATTTGAGGTCTTTCTGTCCTTTCAATGTATGCACTCTTGGCTATAAACTTTCCACTTACGACTGCCTTTGCTGTGTCCCATAGGTTCTGGTAGGTCATGTTTTCTGTTTCATTAACTTTCAGGAACCTTTTAATTTCCTCTTTTATTTCATCAATGACCCATTGATTATTGAGCAGCTTCCAATTGTTTGCATGTTTTTTACTGCTGTTTTTGTCATTGATTTCTACTTTTAATGCATTGTGGTCAGACAGAATGCATGATTATTTCTGTTTTCTTATATTTGCTGAGGCTTGCTTTGTGTCCTAAGATATGATCAATTTTGGAGAAGGTTCCAGGGGCTGCCGAGAAGAATGTATATTGTGCAGAAGTTGGATGAAATATTCTGTAGACATCTTCTAGGTCCTTTTGATCTATGGTGTGATTTAGTTCTAGGATTTCTTTAATGATTTTTTTGTTTGGATGACCTATCTATTGGTTATAGGGGGGTATTAAGGTCTCCCACTACCACTGTGTTGGAGTTTATATATGTTTTTAGGTCCTTCAGAATATGTTTGATGAAATTGGGTGCATTGATGTTTTGCACATATAGGTTGATAATTGTTATTTCCTTTTGGTGTATTTCCCCTTTTATTAGTATGAAGTGTCCTTCTTTATCTCTTTTGATCAATGTAAGTTTGAAGTCTACTTTGTCTGAGCTGAGTATTGATACTCCTGCCTGTTTTGCGGGGCCATTGGCTTGGTAAATCTTCTTCCAGTCTTTCACTCTCAGCCAGTGATTATTTCTGTCGATGAGGTGGGTCTCCTGTAAGAAGCAGATTGTTGGATCTTCTTTTTTAATCCAGTTTGTCAAACGGTGTCTTTTGATGGGGAAATTTAGTCCGTTTAATTTCAGTGTTACAATTAATAGGTAAATGGTGATCTTTGTCATGTAGTTGTCTTTGTTATTTAAGGGTTTGATTGTGTGTAGCTGAGTCAGTGTTACTCTTTGCATCTTACCTTTTCTTCTCCTGTGCTTTGGTATTGCCTGCCCTTTCATGGTTTTGTTTGCTTTCACTTTTGCAAAGTGCAGGATTCCTTGGAGAATCTTTTGTAGTTTTGGCTTAGTGGTCATATATTGTTTTAGTTTCTGTTTATTGTGGAAGACTTTTATTGCTCCATCTATTTTGAATGATAGTTTTGTTGTGTAGTGCATCATAGGATTGAAGTAATTTTGTCCAAGTATTTAATTTTTCTTGGAGCAATTATATATAAATTACTATTTTGTCTTTAACTTAGATTTCCCTAGGTTCCTTGTTAGTGTACAGAAAACTAATTTCTTTTTTTTTTTTTTTTGATGTATTGGTTGTGGTACTTGTTTTAATTCACTACTTTTAGAAGTTTTGGTAGATTCTTATAGTTTTTAATTTAGACAATCATGTCATCTGGTAATATGAGTAGTTTTAGTTCTTCTTTCCTAATAAGCTCACCTTTTCACACCCTTTTACTGTATTGCAGTGGCTAGAACATTTGGTGCCAAGGTGAGTAAGAACGCTGAGACCAGACATCGTGATCATGAAGCCTTGGTGCTCGACTGCTATGGTACGTGAGACATAGCTTTATTGCAGATACTTTTGTTAAGCTGAGATGGTTTTTCTTCATTGCTAAATTATTGAGAGTTCATGCTATAAATTGTATATCATTATATGTATTAATTCAAATTTCACACATTTTCTTGTTTATCCTGTTGATATGGTAGATTACATGGATAGAGTTTTGAACATTGAATTTGTGTTGCAAATCTGGAGTAAATCTCATTGGGGAATGTTGTGCTATTATTTTCATACAATTTTATTCTACTTATCAATATTTTTAGATTTATTTTTATATTTAAGTTACTAAGAATTGCTGATTTGTGGCTTTGTTTCATGGCTCTGTGATTTTTTGACGTTGGTATTGAAAGAATAGTGATCACATAAATTCATTTGGGAATGATTCTCTCCACACTTATTTTCTGGAAGAATTAACTAAAATCAGTCATTCTTCTTTAAATGTACAGTAGAATTAATTTTTAAAATTATTTTTATTAGCATACACTTTGATCATATTCATCCTTTCTCTTTTATTCCCCTCCCCCAAGCCCCATGTTTAACATTCTTTTTAAAAATTTGTCATTAGCATTATACAAAGGGGTTTTATTGTCATATTTAAAACATGAAAATAATGTACTTTGATCAAATTCTCTCTAATTCTTTATCACCCACCAAGTTTTTATTATCATGAAGTATTTTTGGAACACAGGCATGCTTCCTCATTTTGCCCATGGCTGTTGTTTTATTGTTGTTATTTTTTTTGACAGGGTCTTTCTGTGTAATCCAGGCTGGCTTTGAACTCATGACCTTCCTGCCTCTGCCATCCCTGAATGCTGGGATTATAGGTGTGAGCTACCACACCAGGATTTTCAAGTCAGAGTGGCTGAAATGAATAACTGACAGAAATCTTAAGGCCAGCACATTAAAAAAAAATTCATTAGCTGGTCCTGGGTTTCTTTGTTTGTTTGTTTGTTTTTGTTCATATCTATTTTCTGATGAGGTAAATCATGTGAACCAAACAATCAATAAGAGAGAAAAAAATAATGAGAATACTAAGAGCTCAGTGACAGAATAATCAACAGCTAAATCGTTTGCAGTTTGCCACGTGAGATGGCTCTTCAGTAACTCCCATTTCCCCCTCTGATTTGACTTCATTTTGAATATCTCACCTAACATCTGAAGAGGCTTTAATATCAGGTTCTTTTGCTGTGCTTACAAAAACTGAAATTTGGAAATGGACAGTAAATTAAAGCAGAATCATCTCTGCAGAGTATGTGGAGATGGGTATTAATAAGCAACAACAAATCTTCCAACTGCACTTGCAGGAAAAATACTTTTATTCCATCTCTGAATCCAGTAAACTAAAGCATCTTGTTAGCTCAGCCTTTGGTGTGGGAGCCAAACTTCTTGTTTGGTCTCCCGTGGTGCTTTGTTCCCTATTCCCTAATGTGATTTTGTTACTGCAAATCTTTCTTCAACTGTCAGATAAAATGGATTGGGCCAAGGTTCTTGAATCAGACAATTTCTCTGCCCAAACTTCCAGCCTCAGCGTAAGTTGTTCCAGTTGGCTTTTTCCTGCCTTTTAAGGCTCCATTCAAGATGATTAATCTTTATCCTTTAATCTATTTAGAAGAGATGGAATTATGAGTGGTCAAGAAATTTTCATATTGCTGCTGAAATCTCACTCTGATTTTACTTGTGCTCTTAAATCTTTCATTTTCTCACATGCATACTTTCAATCTGGTTCTATGATAAACCTTACTCAGGCTAGTTGTATGCAACTCATGCATTCCAGAAATTGCAGCCAAGCACTCCCCTAATATCTTCAAAAGTGGTCGTCCAGAAAAAGCTGCAAAATGAGTGTAGAGGAAACAAAAAGGTAGATTGGCCAATAGCCAGTTGGGAAATACTCACCAGGAAAATCTCCTCATAAACAAATGTTTTGGTAAAAATTGGAAACAAAATATACCTTAAATTCTTTGTGGACCTTAAGACACAGCTGTTTATGCTATATATTAATCCATTTTTCTTTTGCCACAATATTCTTAAAATTATCCAAATGTGTAATGAAATTTTATTTTCAAAAATATTCTAAATATATTAACTCCAGTTACATGAATTTATAACGATGACCATTTTGTTTGGTGATTTCTAGGGAAAGTGTTATAAACATGCTTTCCATAACCAAACAGAATTTTAACCAAAGAAAAATCTGAGTCACCAATTCTTTGTACAACTGATTTGGTCCAATGCTTATATTGTTCACCAATAGGTGTGCCACTCAAGTCATTGTTCATAGGACATTATCCTCATTTCACAAACAATTTTGACATATATGGGTACTCAGTTTTATATCTTATAGAAGATTAAGTAAAGGAAATTGTAAGGGTATAGAAGAAGAATCTCTATCAAGCATATTGGTCACAAAGAAAAGCTAAAGTATAATATGAACAGCAGGAAAGCAAATGAAAAGTATATTCATATCTTGCATACACTAACTTAGAATTTCAATATAAATTAAAATGTGCACACACAACACATGTAATACTCAACTAAAAGCATCAATCTCCTTGCATACACATAATTATAATCCTCCTAACACACACATGCCCATTCATGTTCTCCAATCCAGGACATAGGAACACAAGCACAGTCTCAATTTGCAAATATCACTCACCATCCCAACACATATGCTTTTAGACATAGTTATCAATATTTGCAGGCATCAACAGCCCTTCTCCCCTCTCTTCTGATGTCCCAACCCTTTTTGACATTACCCTGTTCCTTCACACTCCCGGAACTCTTCCTATTCCCTGTACTGCTATCAATCATTTTCCCTTGTACCACTTCTCACGCATTAGATTGCACTTTCTTTCTCACTGTATTTGTTCCTATGGTTATGTCATCCATTTTTGCTATTAAATATGACCCCTTCCAAGACCCTTTGTCTGTATTCCCATAAGTTACCAATTTTTCTGGATGTGTATGCATTTCTCAGGCATCTCAAGCTGAATCTTGACTCTATGTCATCTTTCTTTACACCTCAACTTTATAGCTCTTTTTCCTCAGCATTCCCATCTCAGAAACACCTCCTTCATGTCCCTATGACAGCAACCTCTAAACTCTCTTTGCTTATCAAATCCTGCTCATTTTATGTTAACGATGTTAATCAAAACATTCCTTTCTCCCCATGTCTCTGGCTGTCTTCCTTTCTGAGACATGGTGACCTCTACTGGAAATGACTAAACAAAACTCTATCCTTCTGGTAATTAGCTTGGTGGTGTTGTCTTAAAAGGCAAATTTATTCACATATTTTCCTGTATCAAAACTTTTGATGATTCTGTAGGACTGTTAGTTAACCTTCAAAATACTTGAGGCTTAGCTCCTGTTCTAGACTTAACTTCCGATCTGTTTTCTGCCAAACACCTGTTCATCAACTTGAAGTTTTGTTTCTATCCTCTAAAAATGTCTGTTTCTACATCAGGACCTTCACAATGCTGTTCCTTTGGAAAATATTTCCTTCTGTCTTAATAATCTGATTAACATTACTTGTGCACTGTCTCAGTTCCAATTAAGACCTCCAAAATACCACATTTGCTCTTTATCACATATTTCGCAGGTATAACTACGTAGATAATAGAATGATTTCATGTCTCTTATTTTAAACATTGGTTTAAAAATGTTTAGTACATACAAACATCAATAATATTTTTAATGATTGAAAATTATAAAATAATAATATAAAATTACTAATCAAGCTGGACTTGGGGTATACAAATAGAAACACCTTCATTATTCACTACATCTTTAAGATTTTGTGGGACATTTCTTCTGTTCTGAATTACAAGGCATACCCCATAGTTTCTGTATTCAAACTCATGTAATAGAGTCCTTAAACCAATAGCAATTATGGTCCATACTTAGTATACAGCTCAATTCTTATTTCAATTTAAAATTAAAAAAATTTTCTTGTATAATCTGGGTCCATATCAGGCTTAAAATCTATAGTAGGTAGGTTCAAAGTAAGTTTATTTTTTCTCTCTTGATTCAAATGTACTCTACTTTTCTTGATTTTTTGATCCTTCTAGGTTTGGTCAAAGGAGGAGGGGATAGTGGAAAGGGAACTTCTGCATGAAGGTCCCTTGCTGCTGACAGTATCTTGACTGAGCTGACCCCTCAATATTCCCTCTTAGCCCCTGGGAATTTGAAGATTCTACCAATTTACTAGGATTGCATTGAGCTTCCTAATACAGAGTGGACCTTACACACCCTATCATTTCTTTCCTGGGAGCAGACACAACAGTTGATGCAGCTTTCTTTACCTTCCCACCAAGTAGAACAGATGTAGTGATTGGATATTACCCTTGGAGTCTGTGGGCATTAGCAAATACCTCTCCATATTTGCCAAACTTTAGGAAATTCATGTAAATCCCTTCCTGCAGTTCCTTTCAAGAGCCTCTCTTTTGGCATAGGACACTGAGGGAAGGCACTTTGTCTTTCACCAGTGAATGAGGGAAGGGTAAATACAACAGATGGACAACTCTATTCTAAATTCACGCAGCCCTTCCCATTGTTGTTGTTGTAGAATGATGCTAGCTAAACAGCTTTTAGAGTCTTATCATGCTCTGCATATGTTGGCTTTCTTCTCCTTAAATAACATGGATGCAGTTGGACATAGAGGTACATACTTATATCCTAGCACTCAGGAGGCTGAGACAGTAGGACTGAAAGTTTGGGACCATTCTGGGCTAATCATGAGATCCTGTGTCAACCCTCCTCCCCTTAAAAAAAAATTTGGATGTATTTATAACTCATCATATTTTTACAGTTTTGGGAGTCTCAACTGAAAGCAAGACAAAAAGAAAACCATTTTAACAGTTTCCTATATTAATCTACTATGAGTAAGACATCAGAGAAAAAGAAGAACCTGGAGAAGTTCAATTTTAACCCAATCTTGCATGTGATAAACAAAAACTGAAGGGCATTTCATTTTCCAATTTAAGACTTTCAAAGGTCTTAGTTAAACAATTTTGATTTGCTCGTGGACACCCAGTTTTTCCAATCAGATATATTAAAGGGACTATCCTTTACCCATTGTGTAATCTTGGCACCTTTATCAACGATGTTTGACTGTATATAGTAAGAATTATTTCTGAATTATCCATTTGGTTCCTTTGGGGGATCTGGTTGACTTAAGTTAACTTCATACTGTTTTGATTATTAGGCCTTAATAATATAGTTTGAAGTCAAAAGATATGACCCCTCCACCTTTGTCTTTCTCAACACTGCCTTGGCTATGTGAGATTGTAATTTCACACACATTTTTATTTCTGTGAAAAATTCCTTGGAATTTTGATACAGATTACATTGAATCAGCAGATTTCTTCAGGTATTATGGACATTATAGAACATTAGTTCTTCTACTCTATGGGCATAGGAGGTCTTTCCATTTATTTGTTTCCTTTAATTTCTTCTGTCATTTTTAATGTCTATATTTTTTACATGGTTGGTTAAGTTCATACTTAAGGACTTTATTCTTTTTGATGCTATTTTAAATATTAGAGCTTTCTTAATTTCCTTTTTGGGGTGTTCATTATTGGTGGAGGAAATTCAATTAATTCTTATAAGTTGATAGTGTATCCTGCAACTATGTGGAATTTGTTCATTGTGATTAATTTTATAGTTTTGTTGAGTTATGTGCATAAAATGTCAGGTTGTCTATGAATAGATAAATTTATTTCTTCCTTTCTTATTTGGATTTAAAATTTTTTTGCTTGCCTAATTTCTTATGCTAGAACTTCTAGTACTGTAATGAATAGAAGTGATAAAAATGAGTGTCCTTACTGTTTCTGTAACTTGAGAAAATATTTTTCTTATTGAGCATGATAATAACTATAGGGTTTTCATATATAGCTTTTATTATGTTGGGATAAGTTCTTTCTCTACCTATGTTGTTAAGAATTTTTACCATGAAAAATGTGCTGAATTTTATAAAATCTTTTATTAAAACTACATCTGTTGAGATGACCATGTGATTTTTATCTTTTATTCTGTTATTATGGCATTTTGGATGCTTGATTCATTTTTCCCACAGTGACATCCACCTTTCACTAAAGACATGCCACCTTTCAATGAATCTAGAATTTTTACTTCATCACTTCATTTAAGTACATTAACTTTTATCTTGCTTTGAGGTCATCATCTTAAATAGAATTTTTAATTTCAAGACACCTGCAAACTAGTCATTTTGCATATATGATGTATTATATCTTAAAAGGCTCACTAAAAACTATTTTTTTCTGGACAGGGCTCAACTTCTAAATTGGTATGCTCATTTACTTATTAGTAACTAAATGCTACTATTCTGGTCAAGACAACTTTTTTGTGAGGGAGCTCTGTCATTCTTCATATAAACTCATACAAAAATTAGTCTTTTGGTGAGTTAAATTGTCAAAAGGAAACAAGTAGAAAGAGAGCGGGAGGGAGTTGAAAATTGTTCAGGGTATTATTTCTTGTGGTTTGTGTGTGAGGATGAATGTTCTGTATATGATTGAAAGCTGTAGGAATAAACTGATATGAACATGCAAGTAAGCCACAGAGGAATGTGGATAAATGATCTATAATTTGGACAACAATAAAGTTTAGTTGCACTGATGTACAAAAGAATCCAGATAATAAGCACAGAGACACATGCAAGACAGAAGGAACACTCTTCCCCTTGAGACTGCAGAAAGGATATAATTTTGAGGTTGGATAATTACAGCTTTGTAGATAAGTCAAAAGTAGGGGATAATAAAATGACTTTTGCTCTTGACAACTTCACTTTGTTCTCTTAGAATTTGAAGGAAATATCATCAATCGATGGAGCATGTGTGCTATGGGTTGTTGGAACATAATTTCTCAGAAAAATTGATGTTGAGCATGTGTCAAAGTATATTAACTTGGTAATGAAGGAACTCACAAGAAGAAAATAAGCTGTGTCAGGTCAAGGAAGTCTGGGGAAAAAGAATTTTATATATAGTAAAGAGAAAATATTTACATGCACAGCCAGTTTGCTGAGGTCAGTTGATATTTTATTTTATATCATTGTAAATCTGTGATAGCTGGAAAAATAGCATTGCTCTTTTAGTTAGGATGGGTTAAATTAGCAATAAAGCCAAGGCCCAGTGTTGCCAGCATGAATCATTCAAAAATAACAAGTTGTATATCTCAGACAGACAATACTCAATTGACCTGTGACTATTACTCAAACAAGTTAGAAAGCTCTATTCTCTTTTCAGTATATATTTAGCTCAGAGATATCAAATGATATCAAAGAGAGATTGATTAGGAGACACCACTATTTCTAAACTTCTTTAGCAGGCCTGCTAATATATCCACTACACCTTGACCGTAAGAGTTGTTAAAAGTTTATGCTAGCTTGGTGTGTTGGTGATTTCCTTTTAGCCCTAGCTACTAGGGAGACTGGTGGGAAAGTCATTTTATCCAATGAGTCTGGAACCAGTCTGGGTAGCACAGTAAGAGCCCATTTCAAAAAAAAAAAAAGAAAGAAAGAAATAGAACACAAGCACTAAAATTTCTAAGAAAGTGTCTTGCTCAATTAGTCATCATTTATTTAAATTCTAGAATGCAATGGTAAGTTCAAATCTGCTTACCTAACACAATATGATGACAGTTGTGATTACCAGTAACATATTTACAAATTTGATATTATTCCTTTAAGGCAATTTTTAATATTGGGAAGAATTCTTACATAAAATTGAACAAGTTAATGTGATACTACAAGAAGAAAACTAATAGATCCAGGAACAGAGCTTTATAGGTAAAGGGGTGATGGAGAGAAATCTCACAAATGTCACTTCTAAGACCTTCTATTTTCATTGTGTTTGGAGATGACATTGTCCAGGAGTTGTGGTATAATGATATTAAAGAGAAAAGTAAGATTTAACTTGTCCTAAAGAAATAACATTCTTTCCATTCTTTTGCCTAGTCCCATTTCCCAAAACTGGATCTCCATTGAGCAACTACGGATTCTGTATTTCTATTCCTAATGTGTGTGTGTGTGTGTGTGTGTGTGTGTGTGTGTATTATGTTTTTAAATTTGTACTCACTTTCAGGAACAGATATGGAGGACATTCAACTAAATTTCCTTTTTTTGCAATATTTACTAGTTTGAGTAGACTACATTAGCAGTCAGAGATTCCCACTACAATGTCACTCAGTCCACAGGCTCTAAACTGGTCCAAATAGATCAAGATGAGATATGTTATTATGTGGTCAAAGCAATTCCCCAAATTTAGATGGCTTAGGAGAACAAAGGTTTATTTCTTTCTTCTGCTTTTTGTCCACTTCTGGCCCACCGAGGCTCTTTACTCCACATTGTCCTCCAAGATGCAGATACCATCTGGAAGAGTGAAGCAGGGAAAAGCAGTTAAATGCTATGACAGGATATAGACATCTTTTCTTTCATCATTTGTGGTCACATGGCAAGACCAAAGGAAATAAGAATTGTAATTTACCATGATCCTGGAAAGTAGAGTGATTAAAAAAATTATTAAATACTAATGCTGACAATGTCTTCCCACCTATTATCCACACTCTTCCTTTTACAGAACAAATAGACTTCCTCAATCTTAAAAGGAACAACCTGGAAGTCTCATTCAGGTAAGCCATCAAGCTCAAGGTACAACATTTCTCAGCGATACAGCCCTACCTATATCAGGGAAATACGGCTCTTTTTTTTTTTTTTTTGTGGTACTGGGGCTTGAACTCAAGGCCCACCCCTCCAGCCACTCCACCAGCCCTTTTTTGTGATGGCTTTTTTTCGAGATAGGGTCTCAAGAACTATTTGCTCAGACTGGCTTCAAACCATGATCCTCTTGAGCTCTGTCTCCTGAGTAGCTAGGATTACGGACATGAGCCACTGGTGCCTACCTGGGAAATGTGACTCTTGATCTGTTAGCACATAAAGCAGAAGGTAAGCTGAGGATGCTCCCACATTCGGCAGTACACGAGGCACAGCAGCAGGTTAATTGCAGAGATTGCTCCCGATAACAATGAGGAAGGAAGTGAGAAATGCAGCACGCATTACTCTGAAGCAATTCTGAAATAGCGCACATGAATCTTTGTCCTGAGGGTTCCAAGGAACCTGAGGGTTCCTTAGGTCTTGATGCTTCTGGCACTAGAGTCAGAGTCTACGATTATCTTTGGCACTTGTTGCTGCCACCTGAGAGCGTTTTTTGTTTTCTAAAAACTTTTTAATACTTTGAATGGTTTTAGACTTACAGAAAAATGAAGAAGATAGAACAATAAATGCCCATAAACCCACAATGTCCCCCTTTTACATGTTACATGCATATAACATTCTTATCACAATTAATGAAAACAAGGTATATTGTCAACTAAAATCTCCCTTTTCTGTTCCTCTGTCCTATATAGTATGTTATAAGCCTTTCAATTAACATTGTCTCCCTAATTTTCTCTAGGCTGAGTTTTCCAAACTTTTCTAACTTCCTATGACCAGGAAAGTTTTGAGCATATGTTTTTATTAGATTAGAATTGGATTATAAAGGCAAGGCATGGTGGCTCATATCTATAATCTAAGTTACTCAAGAGGCAGAGATCAAGAGGACTGGGGCTGGTCAGGCTGGGCAAAAATTCGGAATACCCCATTTCGACACACAAGGTGGGTGTGGAGCTGCGTGTCTGAGAGTCTAGCTGCACGGGAGGCACAGATAGGAGATTCAAGGTCTGAATTTGACATCAGGAAAAAATGTGAGACCTGAAAGGAGGGAGGGGGAGTTGAGGGGCATGGCTCAAGCACCTGCCTAGCAAGTGTGAGACTCTGAGTTCAAAACTCCACTATTGCCCCCAAACATTTGAGTTATGAAATTTTGGTAAGAAGAACCTTGTCTTAACACGGTTAAGTATAACTTGATCACATGAGTCATGTCCATTTCTCTAAAAACTAATTATGGTGAATACCTTTTGGTGTGTTTAGAGCCATTTATAAATTTCTTCTGGAAATACGTGTTCAAACATTTTGTTCACTTTGAATGGGTACTATGTCTACTTATGAAGTTGTTTTTATTGTGTTTAGGGCTTCGTCTAATATGACTTGGAAATTTTTCCTTTCATTCTATGGCTACATTTTTATTTTTCAATGCTACTCTTTAAGGGTGCAATTATTTCCTTTGATAAAGTTTTGTGATTCTTTTTCTTTTTACATTATTGTTTTTGGTGTCATACCTAAGAAATCTTGGCCTACCTCAGAGTCACAAATACTTTCTGTATTTTGAGATTGTGTTGTGTAGAAATAATGTTGGAATGGTTGTTATCTTAGCATTCAGTCCTCGGATACATGAATGTGGAAAATGTCATTTACCCAGCTATTACTTGACTGTTTTCAACAAAATTGTTCCACATAGCTAATTTTTTAGGTGTCTTACCTATCCTCACCACTCCCTTGTGTGCTCTCACTTTTATCATGTACTCAAAGTCCAATCCCATTGTTGTGTTTGCCCTTGATCTAATGTCCACATATCAAATATTAATTATATTTAATAAATACATCCCTAGACACATCATCTAGATGCTGTTTAAGCAAGCAGTTGGATGTTTTAACCAGCAAAGTTGATATCACAACTTTTTTTTCTTTTCTTTTTTTTTTTTTTTTTTTGCTTCATTGTTTCTCTCAATCTCTTCGACTCAGTTGTGGCTACTTTGACCTTACTGAATGTCATACCCTAAATTTTAATCTTTGATTCATTTTGTCCAACTGGTAGGATTTCCTGGTCATCACTTTAATCCAATCCTAACTTTTACCAATGAGTTTGAAAGAATATTGATTTCATACTTTTTGTCTGCAGAGTTTTAATACATATTGTCCCTTAATTTTATCATTTTTTTCTTTTTTGAGGTGAGAAGCAGTTGGTTCTTCCAAATACTTAAGTCCATAAATGTACAGCCTCTCTTAATCTCCTACAAATTTTTCTTGCATTTACAAATCAGCCAATTCATTTCTAATCAATATCTTTCTCATACTACATTGCCAAATGTATCTACATTCTCTAGGGCTGCAAAATTACTAAATACATGATATGGCTTTGACAAATGTTTCTCAACAGATGACTTTTGGTCTATCTACCTCCACTAATCTGTCTTCACTTCCTCTGCCACATATGCTAGGAATTAATGTTTTGGATTTAGGTTGTCACTGTTATTTATATTAGTACCTGTTTCTAATAATTATTGTAACCTGTCCAGTATAGGTTAGATTTTGCTATGTTATTTGATGACATAGCTGGATCTTCACTACCACTGTCTAGAATAGTGCTTATGCAGAAGGCATATAATAGCAGAATGGCTCAGAACTGAGATTCATGATTTCTCTTACACATTTACTTGATAGAACAATCCAGTCACAATGGTTTGTCCCATCCACAATGGTTCTAAACATACAACCTTACTCAGTATCCAGAAACCACAAAGCCAGCAATATTTCATGAGCAGAAATGGTGAACACTGTATCAGCTATTTATATCACTATTCCAGCTATAGTGTAAATTACTAAAGGAAAACAAATTTTAAAGATTTTAATCTTTAATTATTATTAGATAAATGTTATGGACTATGATGTGTCTACACACACACACACACACACACACACACACACACACACACATGTGAAAAAGACTCTGTAACCGCTCAGTGTGATTGTTTTGAAGTCAGGGTCTTTAAGACGATAATAAAGGTTAAAAGAGGTTGGGAACTGGTGTCCTGGTGGAAGAAAACAGGAATGCACGCACAGAAGAAAGACCTTTGTCAATACAATGAGAAGACAGCTGCCAGAAAGCTAAGTGGAGAGTCTTCCTGACAAACCAATACTGCCAGCATGTCAATCTTGAACTTCCAGCCTCCAGAACTGTGAGAAAATTGACTTGTGAGGTTCATAGTTTTTGGTTATTGTAGCCCAAGACAACTAAAACAACAAACATGGTGACTTTTATAAATACTTGGTAAATATAGTTTAGATGGAATGCTAAATATATTAGCCTGCCAGAGATGTGTTATCTTATAAATTTATCTGGAGAAACCTATAATTAATCATGAAATATGTGGCCTCATTTACATTCTCATTTATATTGTGTGGTTAAATGACTCAAAGCACTGCAGCAAATTTACCTGGCAGTTTGTGTGAGTTGGATAGGGTTGCAAACTCTATGTAATATAATATACTTGTCAGTAATTACAGAAATAGTCTATTTTCAATAGACTTACTTTTAGAAAAAGAGTACAGCATACTCATTTATTATATACACTAAAATTTAGAAAATTCTAACAAATATTTAAAGACATATGCTATATTAAATTGATATGCATTTGAAAATATGTTAGCTAAAATATTACCACTCAAATAATGTAAAACTATGTTGAAACTAATTTTTGAACTTTTAGAATAGAGAAAATAATCTTATAAAATAATTTTTTAACTTTTCAAAAGAATTTAATGTGTTCTATTTTGTAAAATATACTTTCAATACAAGTGAATACAAGTGAATGTGAAGCATTTTCTATTTTAGTGTTTTGATTAAAATGTCTTCTGATTGCAAACATTTTAAGTCAATATCAAGAGATAAAGGTGTGATCACTGCATTTCTATGGTGCAGTGTTTATGTTCTAAAGTTTATGTTCTAAACTTGAACAAAATCTTTCTATATCTGCTGTACTGTAAGTAATGTGCACACCTGAGTTATAAATTTGAATCATATAAACATATTGCTTACAGGCCATGGTATTATGCTATAATTTCATTACCAGCTGTCAAGAACTTGGCCCATTTCAGTGAACCTTCATTAAAATGCTTTCTTTTGTACTTTCCTTATCTATAACTAATGCAGTGTAATAACAATATAGAACTAATACTATTAATTCTGATAAAGAAATTAACATTTATAGCACATTTTCCATAAGCTATGCCCAGAGTTAAACACTTTACATTAATTGTTTCACTTAATCTTATCAAAAACTATAATTTAGGTATAATTACCAGCATCATTTTACATAAGAGAAAGTAAAAGCTAGCACAGTTATTGTAAGTTTTATGAGATTAAAGTTCTGGTACACCAGAACAGAAGCAGCTGGACTCATGATCCCTGCTCTTGAAGACTATACACTTATCTCCTGCTTTTTGTTTTCTTTCCAGTGGGCATCGCTTCTGTGACCATCCTCAAACTCTACCCACGGAGATTCTGGGCCAGATGTTTCTTTGGAGCTAAAGTTTAATAACACTGCAAGATGGTATATGCTTTTCCAAAATGATAAACTACTTTCAATTAAAGGTTTGAAAATTATGTACAATTATTTTATAGTAGACTAAGTAATGCCTAGTGAAAATATCTGTATCCTACTCCTGGACCCTGTTAATGTTACCTTATTTGACAAAGAATTTACCTACATGATGACAGTAAGATTTTCTGGCTGGGTCCTAGCTGTAACCTTGGGTGACAGATGAAGATTTCTTATAGATGAGGAAAAAGTCCATCAGAACATGGAGGCAAAGATTGGAGGGAGTTAGTCACAAACCAGGGATTGCTAGGAGCCACCAGAAGTTGAAAAAGGTAAGCCACCAAGGAACAGCTTGACTTCAGCTCAGTGATGCGAATTTCAAACTTCCCCAAAACTGTGAGAGAATAAATTTCTGTTCTCTAGTCTACTTAGGTACACCTGCCATAAGAAACTAACACATACACTACAGGATGAATTAGTGAATTTGCATGTTGCTTGTGAAATTATTGAGTGTTTTACATGTGTCATTGTTCACATCTGAATATATATGAAGAAAACATTTTCTTATCAAACCAAAGTTCTAGACCTTGGTTTCTAACTCACTGAATGTGAGTGGGTTTCCAGATATAGCAAATAAAAATATAGGCTGCTAAGTTAAATTTGAATTTCAGATAAGAAATGAAGAACTTTTTTAGTATAAATATGCCCCAGGAAATATTCGGGACATATGTATACTAAAAAGTAATTCACATTTCATCTGAAATTCAGATTTTAACTGGACATTCTGCTCTTTACTGGTATGCCAAGATAAATTGGAAAAGAAGTAGGTGATCTTGTTTTATGTTAGAACAGAGGCTCAGGCTAATGGAGTCACAACCTATCAAAAATGTAACTGAAAAATATTTTAGAAAAATGAAGGACATAAAACCTGATGAAATAAAATTTGTGTTTCCCGACTCTCATGCAAAAATCATACTTAAAATAAGAATGACAGGTAAAGAGAGGCAGGTGTATCTTGTTTCTATGCCAGGTCAGACCCGGGCTGGGACTGCACTGCCCGTTCATTCTGCTTGGTGAATTACAGCACCACTGTAGAGAGTGAGAGTGGCGGAGCTTGGAGTTGGAGGTAGCTCCACACAGAATTTATAGGGAATGCAAAACATGTGGCATTCTCCACTACTGTCAGCCTCCAGGATACTAACTCATATTCAGCTGTATTCTTTGGGGTCAAACTACAAGAAAATAAACTCAAACTGACAAAAAACAGAGTAAAGATTATCCTCACTCCACTCTGGAGCAAGGAGGCAAACCAGTGTCTGGAAGGCATGTTGGGGTTTTGGCAAAACTTTGTCTCATACATAAGTTATCAGTTCATGCCCAACACTTGAGAATTGTTCACTCAACCTCATTCATCTCTAAGGAAAGTGTACTTTCTTCTACAGAGACAGAGTACATTTGGATGGCACCTCTGAATTTTATCTATAATCCACCATGTGAAATCTAGATGTACCATCAACTCCAGACTGCAGCTATATGTGTGAAAATGCAAATGCACTTGTAATTGCTTCATGATTTTTTCTGGGTGCTAGCCAATATTACAGCCTACAGATCATATTCTACTTTGTGATCTTAGTAAGATATTTAAAAATGTTTGATTCATCATATGAATTTAAATCTATTTGCAGATATGTTCAATTAAAAAGTAAGGATAGTGCAGTGAGTTAGAGAATCTCTGAATCAATTTAATCCTTTTGAAAAATTGGAGTTTAGTACTGTGTCTGTCTGTGACCAAAGGTAAATAATGATGTCATGTCCAAGAGGTTGAAGACTTAGAAGAGGGCTCTGAGCAATGCTCAAAGGCTTTACTTGACCATTTTTTCCCAACATGGTTATTGTTTACATTCTGGTATTTTATGCTTTGAGAATTTTTGATTTTCCTTAAGGGAAAGTCTTTACTTTTGAAAGGAATTTGTTTTTGGATAGTTGTATTCAAATGATGACCAGCAGAGACATTTTTAAGTTTGCATAGTTGGAACAATTTCCCTAACACAAACAGAAAGTCAATATAATTTATTTTTATTTTTTACTATTTATTTTTTATCATTGTGCTGGGTCTGGGTACATTGTGGCATTTACAAAAGTTCTTATAATATATCATATTTGAATTCACCCCCTCCGTCATTCTCCTTTATCCCCTCCTTCCCCCATCCCTGGAATAGTTTCAACAGGTCTCATTTTTCCATTTACATGCATGTGTGCACAGTGTCTACACTACATTCACCCTCCTGCACCATTTCCCCACATCCTCCCTCTTCTCACTGGTACCAACCTCCTCCAGGCAGCACCTGTTCTGCTCTTGTGTTCTCTGATTTTATAAAAGAAAGAAAAAAATGACATTTTTATTTATTTATGATAGCTGTACAGGTTGTTTCCTTGTGACATTTCCATGTATATATGCATTATAACTCAAATTGGTTCATCTTCCCTGTGTTTCTTCTTTCTACCTTAGTTCTCTTCTTATGAAGGATTCAGTAAGTTTAAAAATATGATATTCATTTTATACATAAAGTATATAACCATATTCACCTTCTTAGTTTCCTTCTTTTGCCCTACCCCTCTTGTATGTGACCTCCCCTTCATGTGAACTGTTTTTCAAAATATTGCTGCATTTGTATGAGGTTTACATCTCATGTGAGAGAAAATGTGGTTTTTGGCCTTCTGATCCTGGCTAAATTCATTTAAGATGATATTCTCCAGTTCCGCCCATTTACCTGCAAATGACAAATTTCATTCTTCTTTGTGGCTGAATAAAATTCTATTGTATACAGAAAGTCAATTTAAAAAAAAGGAAATAGATACTTCACTTTTTTTTATGAATCGACAGACAAAGTAGTATACATTTACCACATCTACAAAGTTCCATGATGTTTTGAAGTATAACACATTGTAGAGTGGCTCAGTTCATGTAATTAATATGTACATTATCTCACACAGCATTTTTGTGGTGAGAACACTTTACTTCCACCCTCTTAGCTTTTTTCAGGAATGCAATGTATTGAACTCTAATCTAGTCGGTATGCCATGCAATACAAATGTTCACTGTTCCTCCTCCATAACTGAAGTTTTACATCTGCTGACCGGCATTTCACCAACCCTTCCTCCCACAATTCCAAACCCATCTTCAGGTCCATGGTAACCACCATTCTATTCTCAATTTCTGTGAAATCAACTTTTTAAGATTTCCCACGTAAGTGTGATCATGTGCTATTCATCTTTCTGTGCTTGAATTATTCTACTATCGTAATGTGCCTGAGGTACAATTGCATTGCTGCAAATGACAGGACCTCATTTTTTATGGCTTAATAATATTCCACTGTGTGTATGTGCCACATTTTATTTATCAAACTATTGGTTGACAATTAAGTTAATGTATCTTAACTATTATGAATAAGCTCTAATAAACACGGGAGTGCAGCTATCTCTTTGACACACTGATTTCATTTTGGAGGGTATATACCCAATAGAGGAAATGTTAGATTGTATTTCTAACTTTTTGATGGATATCCATATTATTTGTTTATATTGTACTTGTTTTTATTCCCCCAACAGCGTGCAAGGGTTCCATTCTCCTTTTTTCACATCTTCTACAACACTGATGATCATTTGTCTTTCAGACACTTCTAAACTCAGGAATCATGCTCAAATTTGATAGCAAATTTGGCCTGATCTACTTTTATTGAAGTAAAAAAAATAATTTAATTTATAAAATCTTAGAGACAGGTTAAAAGGAACGTAGTTAAAATGAGAATACCAATCTGAACTTACAATTGTTAACAAAATTTTGTTCCTGCTTAGTTACTGTAGTATTTTATTAAATTGTAGTAAAATTTACATACAGTACAGTGCACAAATATTATGGAAACATTTCAAGGAATCTTTATAATTATAGAAATTTTCAGATGCTATGATTTTTTAAAAGCTTCTTTGGTTTTCTTCTACACCATACCATGTATTTATTGGAAATTATACAAATTTATCATCTATTGCTAACTCTTTGATTAAAGGAATTGGGAATCCACCTGGGCTTTGTGGTTTATACCTATAATCCCAGCACTCAAGAGGTTGAGGCACAGTTCAAGGCCATCCTGTGCTCTTTAGTAAAAACCTGCTCCAAAAGAATTAAGATTCTTTGGAAGATTACATGATTTTATATTTTGAAGAAGAAAAAAGCAAAACCAAGTAAAGTCAACCTTTGTCTTGGAGTAGGAAGAAAGCTATCATTATCAAGTAGGTTATCTGTAGCCATGATTAATTGTGAATTTGAAAAAAATATATCTTTACAAAGTTCGCCAGTGCCACCAAACCCAGACACACAGCTGCCATTGTAGCATTTTTCAATTCCTGCCTCTCTCAAAGAACATCCCCTGCACCAATGTGTTGCCACCTAAAATCGATGAAATGCAGATTTCCACTACTGCAAGCAAATCTGACCATTCTGGAAACATGCCTGGATCAGGGAAAACATCAACCCACTTTATCCACTGCCATTCCATGAAATTTTTCTATGTATTTTATTGGAGTTCATTTTCGAAGATAAATTTTCATTTTTGATTCAAAGTGAATTTACAATTCTGTAGTCACAAATTCTAAATATGAAGAGCAAGTGGGGACACAGTTCTCCCACTGGACAAGTCAGAGCTTCTCATGCAAACAACTGAAATACAGATTTTTATTTCGTCTTTGTGGCTGAAAAATAAACAATTAAAAACCCTTTCTATTAGGGAGATTGTAACACAAGGTAATTTACACAAAGTTTCTAGTCTGTACATTGCACAAATATCAGCTAATAATATTACTATTTATAGCATTTAATAAAACTCAGAGGTAATCTTCCATTTGTAGAGCAGGTGATTTTACCATCAAACTTTGGTTTTATTTTTTATGTCTGGTTCATCTGTCAAAATTTATATGCAAATTAAAAATTACATGAATTACATTTCTTAGCCATCACCCATATACAAGCTTGAATGACAGTTACTAATTTAAAATAAACAGATAAAACCCTCAACTTTAAATTTCAGGATAGCCACCTGATTCAAATCTAGGTTGAATCATATAAGTGAATGAATTTCTTATCTAAAAAAAAAAAACTGTAGGAACTATTATTAGTTCCTATATGATGAAGAGAGAAAGCTAACATGTGATTTTATTAGGAATTTTCCAGGATAAGGAGACATACTTTTGCTCCATTTCTCCTTGGAGAAACTCAACCAACCTTAAACTGTAATGGGATTAATTATGATCTAAGCTTTGGGAAGTTTTTTCAAGGAGTCAGAAATGATAGAATAAATCAAATTTTGTCTAATTTTATTCCTTGAAGTTGAGGACATTACAGAAAATAACATTTGGTATGATTTTGTGTGACAAAGGATAAGACTGAAGTAAAAATGAACCTCCTACCCACGTTGTGAGATAAAAGAAAAATTATGTTCTTTTCCCTAGTGCCCTTGGAACCCTAAATTCCCATGAGTGAAGGGCTGTTGATTGGGGTATTAAATTTTCATTTGTTTGTAGTATTCCTTAATGGCAAACATTTTTGCAAGGTTCTAAATCTTTGCCCATGTCTTCTCAACTTAACACCTTTCAGCAAGGAAATATTTTCTTATTTCCAGTTTTGCTTATTGTGAGCAAGGTCATTAGGGAATAGGACACAGGATAGAGAAGAGTGAGAAGACTAAGGATGGACAACTGGGTCAGCAAAGGTGCACAGGGAAATTCAGTTATTCAGTGTGTGAATAGATAGCTGTTAAAGGAGAGGCTCTATCTGTTCATATATAAATACATATATGGTATATTTATATTCATTAGTTATAAGAAAAATGATAAAATATTTCTACAAGGAGACTCTTTATTATAAAGCTCTATTTAAAAATATGTTTTCTGGATTTAATAAATCTAGCTTTAAATTCTGGTCTCTTTAACCATCAGCTTTCTCATCTCTGTGATACAGACAATAATACCTGCCTTGTACAAGTTTTTGAGAGTATACATATACATTTATGTATGACTTAGAATTTATTTTGTGAAATTGCTCCGATGACTAAATGATATATTCATAAAACACTCCTTACTTGACTGAGAGAAATTATCAATATTCTTCCAATTGTTTTTTAAGCCAAATTATTTGTAGGGCTCCTCAGTTAGGTCAGTATTGATGCAGTAAGTAGAGAAAAGTGAAGCTAGGCAGTGATCTCAAAGAAAGCCACCAAGCTAAGACTTGGAGTATGGGGAAAGACTCTGAGAAGATGCCCAAGAAATACTTTCCAGGAGTTGATGATATCCAAGCAAGATTTAAATAAGAAAAGTAATTATTCAGAGTGTTCTGCCTAATATTATCAACAGGTGTGAATGCACAGAGGTGTACAGAATAAGGTAGTTTTACAGAGCTATGGATTATTCCACATGAATATTTAATGCAGAAACAGGTATGGGGGGGCAGGGGCATGGCAAGTTATAGTCCTCCAAAATCATACCGTGCGGAGTTTCTCATACAATATAAGATAGCTGGACTTTGTTGTGTAAAAGAAATGAATTCTTGAATGCTTGAAGGCAGAGATTGGTGTTATGGGATACAAATCTTTCTAGAGGTAGTGACAGTGATAAATCAAACGTAAAGACTGCCTGAGGATTACCTGTTAGTAATCAAAAGCTGGGGATGGAGTGTGCCACAGTCATGTTGGAGCAGTATGGATGAAATAAAAGAGGCAGGCTTAGTGATGGTTGAGATGTGGGGAATTAAAGAGAGGGAGACGTTTCTGGTAATTTTGAGGTTTTTGGCTTTCATGGTTCAATGATTCCTTTTGTGAAAATCAAAACTAAAGGTGAAAGATTAAGGATCAAGACTTTAAGAAAGAAAAGCACTATTATAAAACAAAAATGATTAGAGTTCTTTGTGTTTCTTCTACCTTTCCAATTCTTGAATCCTGACATTTTTCACTTAATGACTTGCTATTCCACTACCCATAAACAAATAGTTGTAGTAACATTAAAAATATTAATACAACATTTTCATATTACTACTAACTTTTAGTTGCCTTGCTTCATCTTTATTTTCTATTTATTTCTTTGGTATATATATTATGACTTTTTTCTTCACTAAAAAGGAAAGATCATTTAAAATATCCTTTCTGGCTTAACACTTTCCACATTATTCAGCTTTCCACAAAATTATGTCTGAAATGGATCAGAGTTCCTACAACTGAAAAAATACATTTTAATCACAGAATGCTTATGAAAAGGTATAATTATTTATGATAATGTTTAAATTGATGGTGGCATGAGGAGCAAAGATTTGTTGAACATCACAGTTTCTTTAGCTATTTTGATATGAAGCAAGAGGAAATAAATGAACTCTCATCTGTTAAAAAAACTACATGCCTATTGAAACACATTCTGTGAATGAATGAAACGGTCATAATAAAACACACTTAAGAATTGCAAGAAAAATAAAAAAAGAGGTGGAAGAGGGGGATAAGAAAGAGAAATAGAGGAGATAAATATGAGCAAAGCATATGTGTGTATGGGAATATCACAATGAAACCCCTCACATTGTATAATTAATATGTTCTAATAAAAATACATAACAAGGAAACAAATGATTCCTTGAAGAATATAAATTTCACAAGCAAATCAGACAAATTTAGAAATTTAGTCCACTTTTTTGACACTAAGAAGTTACTTACTTTATGTAACTATTCAAAGAAAGTTTTAGACTGAATTTTAGCTTAAAATTTAGTTATGGAAAAATAGTCAGTATGCCATATGTTCATGTTGACTTGTTAGTCTATGGTGCATAAAGATGAAAGTTGAAGTTATTTCTTGCCAGTTAGCTGCTTTATTTCTGGTAGATTTCATTAGATGCTATAGGAAAAATTATTTCTGAAAAATTGCTAGAGGAATTACACATATGGTATAGAAAGGGACATAGAAGCTTAAGATTTACTCTGCAGGAAAAGTGGTCTTATAGATATGGACTATTTCTTAAGAGTTTCTTAGCATTGTTGAATGACCTGTGTAGTCTTGGGACAGGGTAGACAAACTTTTTCTGCAACCAGTAAGACAGTAAATATTTTCAGGTCAAATGCTCTGTATTGCAATTACTCACCACTACCCTTGCAGGCAGTATAAAAGCAGTCATATACAGTATGCAAATAAATGAAGGTAAATGTGTTCCAATCATTCTTTCTTTATGCAATTAGGCAGAAGCTTGCATTTGACTCACAAATGTGTGGAAGCTTACTCTAGAGCCTAGCCAGTAGTTTGTGAGGGGGTGATATGTCACTACTTCCTCTTGGAAGTCCCTCCATTTGCCTTCATCTATTTAATTTTTATTTTTTTACATTATGCAGCTTATTTATATATTTTTTTACTTTATCACTTTGTAGAGTCTTGCTAGTCATGATCTGGGTATTATGTAGTGACATATATATATTACATATGTATCTGTATACATATATCAATGTCTATCACTTTGAGTGTAGAAAACTTGTATTTGATTTACTTTACCACTCACTTCTAAATTGTAATTATTTTGAGTTTCAATGGTTTCAAACTTTTTTCCTTCGGTCATCACAAAGGATTTTACAAACACATATAGGAAAGATAGTTATTTTTATTTGCCCATTAATTTAGTCTTTTCTACATCTTTTTATTCCTTCTCAATGTCCCAAGATTTCTCTTTTTGTAATTTCCTTTCCATTTGTTACTTTTATTTCTATGCTTTTTCTTTCTTTTCTTTGTATTTATTCTTTTCTGTTAAATACTACCTGGATCTTCTTCTTCTACAGGCTTTAGTGGAAGAAATTGGTAAAAGCCCTGTACTATTTTGGTAAACCATTCCTGGGGTTCCTAACCCGTTTGTCTCCTATTTTCCTAATGTTGAAGTTCTTTGATTGTCTTGTCATTTCCAGAGTTTATAGTTACATTTAATGAAGACTAAAATTTCCCAGATTGGAAGTCATACTAAAACATATTCGTTAATTAATTTTATTTTAAGGCACTTTGAGGAACTCTGAAATATTTCAGATTTTGTAATGGGATATATTCCACCACTATTGCCTCAATATTTGAGTCCCGAATCTCTGAGGTTGTGTTTGGAGGAACGCTCATATTCACTTACTATGAAACAGAATTTAAGGTGTGAAACGTGAAGTCAAGGAAAGTGATAGTGGAGAAATGTTTGGGTCAGAAGCAAAGTCACTTGTGTTGCAGGATCTGTCAAAGTTGAGGCAAGAACATGCAAGAAAATTAATTCTGAAAGATCAGGTCACGATGGTATGCATTTTTAAAGGAAATATTTAACAATTGAAGTTTGAAGCTGAAATCTTTCTGAAAATGATGAAACTTAAATACATTTGCTAAAATTCTACTCTTTAGGATTAGGTAGTGAAGATTAATGAAGTGAAAGATCATGAATTATGTTACCATACAATTTCATTAAGAAATTTAAGGTAATCCCTATAGAACTTATTTTCTCATTTTAGTTATTAGCATAGAGTCCCTAATTTAATTTAAAATTTAGGAACAATAAAACATAAACTCACTGCATGAAACTGTCCAGATTATGCTAACTAATAAATCTGGAAGCCACAATGCCTCTATACAATGAATGTGTGCTTTTCATTCAAGACCCAATTCTATGTCTATCAAGGGTTTCCTCTATCTTGTTATTTGGTCAAGGGACATATGTGGTCTCTAAGGTTACTAAAGCTGGGGAAGAACGTGCCTAATAATTTCCAAATAATATTTTTATGGGTCAGGTGTATAAATTGCCTATATCCCCTTTGGTCAACATGGCGTCAACTTATTTCCAGTCTTATGACCCCAAATCATGCGTAGACAACTTCATGTATATAAATAGCAATTTTTCCTGCCTCCAATGTTTTCAGTTACAAAACATAATGAAAAATTATCTTTTTACTACTATTCTCCCCTTTTGGATATAGTTTTAAATACATATTTAGAGAATTTGACATGCTAATTTTTTGATATACATAATAAAGACCTCCAGTATATATGAATATGTGTTTTAATGAAAAGAGACTCACCTTTCTTTAAATTTTGCTGTTCTCTGAGATTTTATGAATACTAAGTTTTAATAAAGAGTCTAAAATTTAGCCAAGTTAATTAATATTGTATTAGATCACTTTAGAAAGATACTGTAGAAATATGCTATTCTTAAGCCAATATAAATTTTCCTTTTAGAGCTGATTGTTTCAGAATCCTTCACTAAAATGTGAAAACTGACTCAGCAGAAAAAGTATCTGCTATCAATTGCACTGCTGGCTATACAAGCAGGCCTTTTTTGGTCAGTTTCCAAGAAATTAATGAACAGATTGGATTCTGCTTAGCTTGTAGAACTGATAAGAATCTTACTCTAAGGAAATGCGAAGAAAGATATAACCTTTCATTTTCCATTCTTTTAAGAATAATTAAAAGAGTTAATTAAAAAATCAGTATAGTATTCAAAATTCTTTTTGATTACAAACTATAGTAATGCTGAGTTATCAGATGAACCCAACTATACCCTAGACTGTAATGACCTTTTCTCTCTATTCTAACTTTGTGTAAGGTTGAATGTTTTAATGGCAAAGCAGTCTTTCTTACTTCTCTTTTTGACTTGCATAGGTATTTTTTTTCTAATTGATTAAAGCAATAAAGCTGTTCTTTCCTTTCCCCACAGAGAAGAAGTGTTATATACAACTGTGTGTCCTGATACTATGTGTGCAAAACAAAACTAGTTTTCCAGAATGAAAACACATTCAAGGATGGCACTTTACAATTACTTGTTTGCTAAGGGCATACAGATGAAAGTAATTTGACCTGGAATAAAGTGTCAAAAAAGACATAGAGAAATTTAAAATGTTCACTGATATTTTAAAAATGAATGCAGCAGGTGTAGTGATTAATAACAAAAGGCAGTGTTCTAGGATGAAAGCACCAAAGCATAAACTGGGCAGAATCTAGTATTGGAATATGTAGCCCATGAAGGGTGAAAATGGAGATAGCTGGAAAACAAGGTTACATAGAAACTTCTGAATATAATTAAAATGTTTTTGGACCCTTTCTTAGTCAACAGCTATATGTATGCAATCCAAAAGATTCAATTTAAAATGAATTTTCCAGAAATGAATGAGAACACATCAGACATTTCTGTTCTATAGTTTAGTATAGCTATTTTTTTAGCACCATTTACTTACTATAACAACATCAAGCATCTCTTTTTAAGGTAATTTTCTTTTTTAAATTTTATTTTATCATTATAGATTTACTTACATGTGTGTACATTGTTTGGGATACCCTCCCTCTCCCTCCCTGCCTCCAGGCAAGTAATTTTTCAAATTGATCATCAGTAGTCTCTTTGCTTTATTCATGTCAAGGCTTAAAGTGTTGCAGAAGGCACCAGAACGTATGTGAAAGGCACATTGGTGAGTCAAGTCTAAGTCAGTATTGTAAGAAGATCGTATGGAATCATTGGCACCAGCAAACCGCCCCCCATAGTGAGAAGCAGCCCAGCATCCTGTTCTCTGCATACCAGTCTTGTTTAGATTATTGTTGAAGAACTGACAAGAAATTTTTTGCAATTTATTATTCAAGGGAATAACAAAGGTTAAGGTTACACAAACTGTTGAATGTAAGCATTAAATGGAAAACTTTTCAAAAGTCAACCTAATAAGACTGAATATATTATTTACTTATTTATTTATATTCACTCTTTCAGCTGTTTACTCTCTCTCTCACACACACACACACATTCAAGTATGTTCAAAACAACATTCTGGGTACAATAAAGATAATTATGACACAATTCTGATTCATTCTATTAGTGAAAGAAAAATGTCAGCACTCGGAAAAGGTCTAATGAAAATAAAAACAAATCCACCTGAAAGAAAATGGAAAATAATTATAATTTAAAGAATCAGGGAAACAGAGAGAGATGTTGAAAGGGCATCACAGTCAGTAGTAAGGGAAGTGAGTGGGGATCTCTGATGGAATGTCAGTTGCAGACAGTGTTCAGTGGAAGGCAAGCTGCCTTGTCATCAGACTCACAGGCAAACTAAGTTGTGTGGCTTAAATTTCCTATGTCCGTAAATTATTGGAAATTTGCAAAGAATCAATGAGATCATAAAATCTATGACACAGTTTATATTGCATTATTCATATAATTGCATATATACATATTTATCAAGAGGATGTAACCACTGGAACTGTAAAGTATTGCAATTGTTAGTTAGCATGTAGTAAGTAGAGACTATGCCTTTATTATGCTCTGGATGCACTTTCTGCATCGCATCCTAGTTTAAATTTAGAAAGCATGACTTTTCCTCATTTCTCTCTATTACACGTGTGTATATAAAAGGTTTCCTACTCAGAGAGTTGTGGAAAAAGTAATCATGGCAGTCATGATCACTCTTCATTGATGGTCAAGCCAGATACGTGATCAGAATCATTGAGAGAGTAGATTCGCTACTGGTAGTCTCTGAAACTGCTGTGAAGTTATTTTGTTTTTTTCTAAGAGGCAATTTTCAAAGAGTCAGGAAAATCTGTCACATGATCCATTTCATGATTTAAACTGCAATGAAAATTCCATGCATCAAATCTGTGTCAAAAGCTTATCTTGGCCCAATGCGGTGGTGCATGCTTGTAAATTCCAGCTACTTGGAAAGTAGAGGCAGGAGGATATGAGTTCAAGGCCTGTCTAGGTAAAGTGAAGGAGACCCTATCTCAATAAATTAAAAAAAGGCGGGGTTGTGGTTGTGGCTCAAGGATAGAGCACTTCCCTAGCATGCACTCAGCCCCCACAACCGTTAAATTTATCTTGAATTATGATAACTTAATTAGACATTAATAGAACACTCATTTAAAACTTCAATGTACGTGTTTATTTTTATCCTTTGTAACCTATTACTTTTAATAGTTAAATATGATTTAGGTAGTTTGTCTTTTCTCCAGATTTTTGATAGTGACATACAATAGGAAACACATTTTCCTTCATGGTCTACTACACACATACACAGACACAGACGCAACTGAGGCAAAAATTCTCAGGAAACAGTCTTACAGTGCTACCTGTTCTTTTCAGTTTTGTTTTACTTTGTGAAAAAATGTTCTAGTTGAGATTCATTGAGTTTATTTTATTCCTTCTTTTTGGGTTTAAACTTGCAGTTAGAAAAATATTAAAACAATCTGATTTTCTGCTTTTATTTTGGTACTAACAATAAAATTAAGACGTTATTCTTTAATTAGTTGTTTTTCTATTTTAAACAGTCTCCCTTTATTGTCATGTATTTAATTGATTTTTTGTATTTTGTTAAAATGAAAGCAATTTTTTGTTGACTGAGGGTACATCTGCTTTCAAAATATTAACAATTGTATATACATTAGGAAACAATTGCTGTATTTTCTCCTCAGTGAAACAATAAAACATTTTGAAGGATATAACATTGAAATGTAACATGATTGGTTAAATTCTGTGCAAAATTTATTTGCTGAATTAAACCAAAATGTTAGAGAACTTGAGGTAGCCATGAAGGTTATTTTTTTTGTTGTTGTTGTGTTTGGTATCTGTGTGTGTGTGTGTGTGTGTGTGTGTGTGTGTGTTTTAAGGTCAATGAACATTACTTTATGTGAAAAAAAAGACAAGACACTTATTTTGTTTATGGGAAAAGTCATCTTCTATGAAAGTTTAGCCATTCTGTTTAGACTCTCACTATTCTGTAATTTATGTCACTTAGTAGATTTGGTACATATACAGTTTCTTAAAAGTTTACAAACCTAAAAAAAACACAATAAAAATAGATTTTTAGTTTACTTCAGACATAGTATTTCTTTGCTAGTAATGAAACTATTTTTGTGGTTAACTCCCAAGTGCATCTACATTTCTTTAAAAATCTCAAATGAAATATTAAAATAAATGTATAGGTACTTCAAATGTCAGTTATTGTTGCACATATGCACAGAATATCTCTTAAAACTTCACAAAAATACTCAACAAAATGGTATTTTCCCACATTTTAAAGATAACATAAACTTAAAGGAAATGATATTGATATACTGTGAACATAGTCATATCTGAACTCCTGTTTTTAATTGTTAGCGTACCTTAATTGTACATTGTGACATTTCCATACCTGCATATAATGTACTTTGATCATACTCACCCCTCACTTCCTTTTGTCTCCTTCCCTCTCCCCACCGTCACTCTGATCCATTTTTTTCTTTAATAGTCTCCTTTTATTTCATGACTTTACGATTTTTTAGATGCAAATATGAAGACAACATGATACTTGTCTTTCTGAATTTGTCTACACATAACATGATCTCGAGTTCCATCCATTTTCCTACAAATAACATGATTTCATTCTTTTTTATGATGGAATCATATTTCATTGTGTGTATATGTTACATTTTCTTTATCCATTCATTGATTGACGGGCACTTAGGATGATTCTATAACTTGCCCATTGTGAATAATGCTGTTGTAAACATGGGTAGGCAGGTATCCTTGTTGTATGCAAGCTTACCTTACTCTGGGTGTATAACCAGGAGTTGTATAGCTACATCATATGGAAGGGTTTTCTTTTTGTTTTGTTTTTTAGCGGCCCTCCAACTGATTTCCAATTTCTATAGTGGCTGTGCTAATTTACACTCCTACCAACAGTGCATAAGTTCCTCATAATGAAATTTTTTTCATGTATTTATTAATTGTTTGTGTTTCTTCTCTTGAAAAGTGTCTGTTGAGCATGTTTTCCCATTTTTGATTGGGTTATAAGTTCTTTTGGTATTTAATTGTTTGGGCTTGTTAAATATTCTGGATATTAATCCCCTGGCAAAGATTTTCTCCCGTTCTTAGGCTGTCTATGATAATCATTTCTTTTGGTATACAAAAGCTTTCCAATTTAATGCCATTCTACTTGTCAATGCTTGCTATTATTTCCTGAACTATTGGAAAGTCATTGACTATGCCAATATTTTTGTTTTCCTGTAGTAGCTTTAAAGTTTCAGGTCTTAGATTAAGGTGTGTCATCCATTTTGAGATGATTTTTGTACATGTGAACTCTTAACCATTGTGCTATAAAATTCATATAATTGTGGTACAAACAATTTGACAGCATTCAGAATAAAAATGTGCTCCACCATGTTATTCATTTTTACTTCAGCACGTGTTACTCACTCCATCAAAAGATGTGCAAAATCCTATCTTCCCTTACTTAAACTGAGATCACACAGAATGACCTCATCAAAACAAGAGAAAATGGTAGAATCAAAAAAATAACAGAAAGAAAAGTCATTAAGTCATTTCAGCACTGCTAATGTCAAAGGACATGACAACATAATAAGCATCTGTCATGCAAGCACACGCAAGCTCGTTTATCTTCATGGAAATCAAGAGGAATACAGAGACTAACACTCATATTTCTGATGCTTCTTTGGCGTAAACGCATAACCCAATGGCGTTTCTCTAATGTCGTATATTAGATTCACAGAATGTAGATTTGATATTTAGGATATTTACCATGGATTCACATCATGTGCTATTAGAAGGAGAGACATTCCAGAAAGATGGAAATGGTGGTTTAACTAAAATTGTATTCATTGCCAATTATCCTTTCTACACCATGCTATTAGCAGGTGTCATCATTATATACTGACTTGGAATGAATGGTGAGAGCAAGGGAGAAAATAACAATATATGCATTTGGTCAACAAATCAAATTGGCTACCAGATTTCTTCCTAAGAACAGTAAACTAATTTGATCTTTAAGATTTTTGTAAGTTTATTGAAGAAGGTATAAACGCTGACTTAATCAGCGCCACACTTGTCCCTTTTCCACACATCAAAGGACCATTATTAATATCCATATAGTTCACTAGCACTTTAACTAACATTTACAGAATGGTTATCAAAAGTTTAAAAAATTTAGATTTTTCCCTCTGATTATGAAGAGAATTTTCTCCTTGATCTAGGCCAAATGGTGATTATTACAGAAAATGGCTTTCATAGAAACTGCACTCAAAGAACCTACACTGCAGTGAAGAAAAATTTTTTATTAACTTGATACTTTCTAGTATAATGACCTAATAATTAATTAGTGGTTGAATTAATGAATTAAATGATAAACATTCACATAAATGTAGTTGTATTTTTCATGGAATTCACATTGTAGGAATTAAAATATTCTTTTGCTCAGCAGATATCCCATAAGTTTTCCTCTTGTTTTGTTTTTGTTTTGAAATTTTGCATAACATGAAAAATAAATATTATTTTAAGTCATTTATAGCTAAAGATGAGCTTCAAATTTTGAAAGTAAAATGTGAATTATTGCTTTCTCACTAAGAGTTTAAAATCAAGGTGAAATTAATACACAAAACCTTGTAGAAGTGAATGCTTGAAAGATATTTATAAGAACTGATGATTGGGAATGTTTTTAAACCATATTATGAGGCATGGTTGACATATAACAGGCGTATGGATTCAATTGCATAACTTGATGAATTTGGAAGTAAACATGCACAAAATGATCACCACAATTTATGACTGAAACATGCATTACCTCCAACATTTTCTTCTTGACCTCTTTAGTTCTTATTGTTATTATTATCATTACTATGATGATGGTGGTAATGACACATAGTATTAATGTAAGAGCCACTCCTCGGCAAAAATTTTATCACACTCTACAGAATTGTTAGATATATACAGTATGCTATATTTTAGATCAGCAGCATTTGTATTGTATAACAAAAACATTCAATGCTTTGACCAGTGCCTCCCCTCAGCCCAACATAACTATCATTCTACTCTCTATGTTGGTCTATCTTGTATTCCTTGTGTAGTACTTAGCATTCTGTTTTTGATGTATTTCACTAGTATAGTGTTTTCCATGTTTATTCATGTTACCACAAATGAGCAGGATTTCCTCTGTTTGGAAGGCTGAATGCTATTCTATTGCACATATAACACCATTTTATTCATTTGTCCATCAAACCAAATTTGAGTTGTTCTGTATGTTACCTTCTGTGAATCCTGCTGTAATGAACTTGTGAAGGCAGATTCTCTTGGAAAATCTGCTTGCAATTTCTTTGTACATCCACAAGTGGAATGCTGGATCATATGGGAGTCCTACTTTGAATTTTTCGAGGAATTTCCATATTGTTACCATAGTGATTGCATCAATTTCTATTCCCCCAGCAGACAAAAACAGTTCCATTCTCCTTACATCCTCACTGACATTTTTTATGCTTTGTTTTGCTCCTAATACTCATCCTAACAAGTGTGAGGTGATATCTCATATTGATTTTAATTTAGATTTCCCTGGTGATTAGTGATGTTAATTATCTATTTATATACTTGTTCACCATTAATATGCTTTCTTGGGAGAAATATATTTTTTTCACATTTTGTTACTTCTTTAGTTTTTGGTTTTGTATTTGTTAGTGAGCTATAGCTATAGGAGTTGCTCATGTATTTGAGTTTACAAATATTTTCTCCTATTTATTTAGTTGGTTTTTCATTTTATATTATGCAGAAGCTTCTAGTCTGAGTATTTGTCTATTTTGTTTTGTTTCTTGTGTATTCATTTTTGTATCTATGAATTTTTGGCAAGTCAATTCCAAGAAATCTGTTTTATTCTAAGACTTTTAGGATTCTGTTAGTATTTAATCTACTTGTGATTAGTTTTTGTGTATGTTATAAAATAAGCTTTAAAGTTCATATTTTTGAATCTGGGCATCCAGTTTTTCCAACACAATTTGTTAACGAAACTATCCTTTTATTGTGTGTTCTTGGCAAACTTGGGGAATATCAGTTGACTACAGAAATAGCATGGATTTATTTCTGGCCTCTGTGCTCTGTTCAGTTGGCCTATGCATCAATACTATAGTGTTTGGACTATTATAGCTTTGTAAAATATTTTGATGTCAGGAAGTGTGGTACTTCCAACTGTGTTATTTTTGCCTAAAGTTATTAGGGTTATTTGGGGTTATTTTGTAGTTTAGCATTTTGTTGTATTTAAAAGTTCCATTAAAAAATCCATTGGTATTATAACAGGGATTTTGTTGATCACTATGGATAATATATACATTTTAATAATTTTAATTATTCCAATCTATGGACATATGCTGTATTTCCCATCATTTATGCCTATTTTAAATTCTGTCATCAATGTTTTATAGTTTCCAGTGTACAAGTGAAAGTTTTCTTGGCTAATTTTATTCCTAACTATTTTATTCTTTTGATCCTATTATAAATGGGATTAGTTTCTTAATTTCCTTTCAGATAGTCTATTACTTATGTCTAAATGCAACTTATTTTTGTGTCATGGAAATTTACTGAATTATTAGTCCTAATAAGTCTGTGTGTGTGTGTGTGTGTGTGTGTGTGTGTGTTGACTGATTTAGGGTTTTCTACATGTATGAGAACGTTATTGATAAAAAGAGGTAATTTTTCCTTTTCTTTTTCTAATTTGATATGCCTGATTTCTCTGACTAGGAATTCTTACATTGTGTTAAGTAGAAGTGTTAAGAGAGGATTTTTTTTTACCCTTGTTCAAATACTTTCCAAATCCAATCCCACCTTTGTATTCACACTACTAATCCTATTTTACTGCATTCCTTTTTTTTAAATTTTATTATTCATATGTGCATACAAGGCTTGGGTCATTTCTCCCCCCTGCCCCCACCCCCTCCCTTACCACCCACTCCGCCCCCTCTCTCTCCCTCCCACCCCCTCAATACCCAGGAGAAAATATTTTGCCCTTATTTCTAATTTTGTTGTAGAGAGAGTATAAGAAATAATAGGAAGGAACAAGGGTTTTTGCTGGTTGAGATAAGTATTGCATTCTTAACAGTCCACATCCGCACTGTTGCTGTGTCCTTAACCGCATGCCACTGTCGAGGTGTGTGAACTCTCCTCTCATGGGGCATGTTCCATGCTTCATATCTGCTTTGACTAGGTGAAAGAATGTGAGTCATTCTTCAGGTATCATAGCAAGGACATGGACATTTTCAATATCTTAACCAATAAAGAAAATACTTAAAACAATTTTATACAGTAAAATATCTATTTAAAACATTTCATGCTGCTCCGTTGCTGTCTTAAACAAACAAAAATGTCATTTTTTTTCTTTTACAAAATCAGAGAACAGGAGGGTAGAACAGGTCGTGCTTGGAAGGGGTTGGAACCAGTGGGAGGGGAGAGGAGGTGGGGAAGGAGTGTAGGAGGGTGAATATGGTGCAGATGCTGTATACACATGTATGCAAATGGAAAAATTGATAGCTATTGAAACTGTTCCAGGAATGAGGAGAGGGGGAGATAAAGGAGACCAGTGGAGAGGGTGAATTCAAGTATGATATATTTGGTACATTGTAAGAATATTTGTAAATGCCACAATGTACCCCACCCATCACAACAATAAAAAAGTGGTTTAAAAAATATTTCATGCTGGACATCCCTATTCATTTTTTTATTTAATAGTAAAAACAAATACTGTTTATAAATGTCTCTACCTTATTTTCTGTGCAACACTTGATTTATTATTAAAGATTGACAGAAACATCTTTTCAATTTATTCATTTTACACAATTCAAAAGTATTTAACTATAAAAGAGAAAGATACATCATTAAGTTGCATGACTATGAAACAAATATCTAGATTTGTACCATTCAGTACCACAGGCACTAAGTACACATAGTCATCTGAATTGCATGAATGACATGAGTAGAAAGTATTCCTCAGCCACATGCTAAGAGCTCAGTAGATACAGGCGGCTAATGCCTTCCACTTTGGCAATTGATATACAGAACACTTTGGTCATTAAAGGACGTTACATGGAGAACATCATTCTGAGCGAGGTTAACCAGGCTCAGAAGACCAAAAATCCTATGTTCTCCCTCATATGCGAACTTTAGATCTAGGGCAAATACAGCAATGTGGTTGGACTTGGGTCACACGCTAAGGGTAGAGCACACATGGAAGGTATGGGGATAGGTAAGAAACCCAAAATATGAAAGTGCTTAATGTCCCCACTGCAGAGGAGCTAATATAGAAACCTTAAAGTGACAGAGGTCAATATGAGAAGGGGATTGGGAAGTAGTGAAAAGGTCAGGTAGTAATCAATCGACTTGTGTTGTAACATATCTGTGCATGGAAGCAATGGTAGGAATCTCTCTGTATAGCTATCATTATCTCAACAAGCAAAAACACTTTGTCTTTCTTATTATTGCTTATGTCTTCTCTTCAACAAAATTAGAGATAAGGGCAGAACAGGTTCTGCTTGGAAGCAAGGGGGGATGTGGGGGAGAAGGAGATGTTGGGGGGCACATATGAATAAATGAATAATTTAAAAAAATTAAAGAGAAAATGACATTACAATGAACCGCCTTGACCTAAACTTTGAATCTCACAAGGAGTAGATGTCTATGAAAACATGGCATAAAACGTATGCAATCATTCATATAAATGTCCAATTGAACATGATGCATATATAAACGTATTCTGTCAATTTTATAATTTTTTTATGAGAAATAAGTGTCATACCTGCTGTGTATAGAGTGGCTAAGGAGTGGCTGATGGCTCCTTGGCTTGGGATTCTCTAGGTCTTCCATGAGGGTGAGGATAGGTCATCATAGTTTGTGGAGGCTTGCAGACTCCATGGCTTTCTCTCTGTTAGCTCCACGGACTTCTCAATCTTATCAATGTGAAGATAGTAAGATATTGGAATGCATTATTACCTTATTAAATTTCAGATGTATACAATTATTTTATTATTTGATTTGGATATCTGATAATTATTGCAAAAGTTTCTCATGAACAGTTATAATGTTTTTATAAAAGAAGTCTTTGCTATGTCAAATTAGAACAAGATCATCCAAATCAGTGAATAGGTTTTTTTCTTTGTGTCAACTTTCTATTAAAGATAAATATATAAATACTTTTGAAAAATTAACAAAAAAGAAATTTAGAGAATTTTTGAAAGTAGAGATGGTTACTCTCTCAATGAAGCAGCATTCATAATATATTAGAAAATATGTTGTGAACTGTAAAGGTCTGTGAAAATTAATACTGAAATTAGCCAGTTAATATTGCTTTTTGCATTCAACCCTAAATATATACATATATATCACATATGTATGTATCTATGATAAATATATATATATATATATATAAAAGGACATATACATGAGATTTATATAGCACATAAAAGGAATTGTCATGAAAAGTATATTTGTTTAAATAAAGACATGCAAAAAATAGGAAAGGAATATATCTGCATGCCTTCTTAGTTTCCTGGTTACAACAGTTGCAGAAAAGCCATTTCTCCATCTGTACTTAGAGTCATAATTCTTCAGGGGAACAGCTTGGGAAACAGATTGTTTACATTGACATGCTCTTTAGAGCAAAATTCCTTACAAAAGATCTATAGTCCACATACATATGAATGTAAGGATGTCATTTATTTTCTCATGCATTTTCCTGCTTGTAGTAGTTCACAAGAATGAATATCATATTTCATTCTCTGCACATTTTTAAATGAGGTATTGTAAATACATGTTTCAGTCTTCATAAAGTTTGAGGAATGATAACAAAGTAAGCAAGATTGTCAGTTTTTGTTTGTTTGGGGTTGGTTTTGTTTTGCTTTTTCTTGCCCTGCTTAGATATGTCTGCAGATGCAATTTTGGTTGCAAAAGAGTGATAAAATGATCCTGAATGACTGGGATCAATGTCACAACATTAACAGCAAGGAAATGTCTTTAGCTCTATTTAATGGGCAAAAGTAAACTTATGCAAGTCACAAATAAAGAGAGTATATGAGGTCGATTAACTCGAATTACAAACTCATCCGTTATTAAGTACCTTATTCAGATACACATTATTTTTAATTATAATAGTTTGCTACCAGAAAGCATGACTTTATGCTAATATTCAAATATTCAAATATATTTAGTTATAGTTGTCCCTCTTCAAAATTCACTATCTCTTCAAATTTGTTTCTAATTTATTTATAGAAGATATCCAAGGGAAAAACAATTTTTATTTTTTATTTACTCCCAATCCATATATTTTGTTTCTAAGTGTAATTCTTTTTCTCCAAGAATATTATATTATAATTGGATATCAAGTAGAACCTGTTTTACATCATTTAAGACCAATTAATAACACAGCCTAAAAATGTCAATTGAGAGGAAATGGAAAAATTCTGAAAAATATGAAGATTAACTCTTTTGTTAGTTGAGAAGTTAATATAGTTATTTTTATTATTTAAATTTACTTATCTTGCTTTCAATGCTTTATGGAAATGTTATGCTAATCTGTTTCCAAATATCTCATCACATAGTGAATATCCAAAATGAATTTGCAATGGACAAATCAGCATACCCAGAAGGCACTGAATAAGAGCTTCATCAGTAAGATCACTCCCACAGAAATAGTCTCAGATCACCTCAGGAGAAGCTTTAAAAGCTTTGAATTCAACATCTTGTATCCCTGAAGTATCCCAGTACCCATTTATCCTCAGAACACCTCCTCTTTAGTCTTTTATGTTGGTCATTTTGTTCACACAATTATGTTTTACTTGATGTAAAGTTCATCTTAATCAGTTAATCATGCATGATCTTACACTTGATGTGTTGGCATGAGGGAATGAAAGAGCTCTTCTTCCCCTTGTCATTATTTTGTTCATCTTGGCAATCTCCAGTCACATAGACTGCCCAGCATGTTCAAGCATTTGCAGTATGACAGATGAGAAACCATTAAAACAATTAAACGATTTAAAACAGAATCAATAGCAGCAATTAATCTTCTTTCCCTCCTAAATTTGTATATATAAGTTTAGCTTTGGCTACAATACATAACCAAAGTCATCTTGTTACATTACGATTCTACATTACTTTTCTGAAACATTTCGCAATAGCTTCTGAAGGTTTAAATTTTTGTTTAACTTATTCTTAAGCTTATATTTTCTCCTGTATTCGCCCATCCTCATCTGATCGAAATGTTTACATACTATATTTGCAATAGATATAATCTAATTCAAAGTTACTTTGTTGTTAGTTTTGTGTCTGTCTTGGATGCCATTTTATATCTCAGCAAATAATATTCATACACATACAAACACACATTTAGTTTTATGATTGGTTTTCTCTTACAAGGAAAGGTGCCTAAAATTATAAGGTATCTAAATAAAGATATCTACTTTAAGTAAAAAAGATGACATAAATCAGGATGACTTGTTTTGCTGAAATTTCTAAAAATCAGTTTTAAAATTTCAGAAAAGTTATTCTTCACCCAGTTTCTGAAACTTTCTAAATTTAAATCCATTCTAGACTAGTTTCCCCTTCTTTTCTTCAGAAGGGACTTTATAGTCTGAGAATATCAGATTGATGAGTTCTTATCAGGTTCTCCAAAACAGCATGATACTTCTTATGAAAGAAAATGATTGAACTGATATTTCAAATATGTCTAAGAACTCTGGATTCCATGGAAAATTTCATCAGTATTTTTTCAGCTGTTTCTTCACCTGTTAATTATATATCTTTCGCTTGCCCAATAGAAACTTATGGTTTAACCTCATAAATATGTAACTATTAATGAATTAATGTAGCTAAGTGCATCAGTATTCTGCATTAGCTATATGTATTCAACATGCTTCATTAGAAAACTGCACTACAAATAAGTCTAAAAGCACATTAGTCATTAATCTGCTTCATACTTTCCACCCCTTGAGGTTGCTGTTTTCTAATCATAACAATAAATTTACCTTTGCTGATCTTGACAGTCTTTTTTAGAAAAGAGATGGAATGATCATATATTCTTGACCTTTACCTTCTTTTTTTTTACTTTTCACTTTTTATTAGCATATAATAGTTGTACAGGGTGTTAAATTGAGATATTTACATATGTGCTTATAATATAGCTCAGATTTATCCCCTCCCCTGTTACCCCTTTCTTAGAATAATTTCCACAGAATTCTTTCTTCTATTTTTACATGTGAATACAAAATGCATCCAACATATTCACCCACATTCACCCCTTCCTATGACCTCCCTATCTCACAATGGTACCCACCCCCAGAAAAGAACTATTTTACTCTCCTGACCTCCATTTTTAGAGTATATATTGATAGTTCAAGGGGTTTTGCCTTGCCACTTCAGGCATGTATATATTGTGCTTGAATCAAATTAACCCCTCCATTACTTACTCTTTCTCTATCAGCATTTTCCTCTAATATTCAACAGCTTAAGGTGCATTAAATTATATTCATATGTGGATGGGCTATTTCAATATTTTTCATTCTCTAACATTTTCTTTCCCTCTCCTGCCTCCTGTTGTCCCGACAGTCACCTGCTTAACTCTTTTCTCTTGGCTTGTTTACCTTCTTAACTTTTTCTTGGCTTGCTTGGTTCCTCCCATCTTTGGTTTTACTTCACCTTTCCAGTGGCAACTTTACAAGCTACTTCATATCCACATCCTTCCTTTGCCATTCTTTTAATACTAAAGGTCCAGGCAGTGTGTTTAATTCCTGGCTCATATCATAATTATCTAACAATAATGTTTAAACATAAATTTTTAGACCTTTGTATTAGAGACTCAAAATCAGTAGATTTATATTAAATTCTGTATTATTATGCTAGGTTTGCCATAAAAACAATCCTACAGATGGATAACTAAGTGAAAAGAAACTCATTTTCTCACACCTCGCGAGACTTGAAGTTCAAAATTAAGGTATCTGCAGGTTCAGTTCCTGCAGAGGGCTGTGAAGGAATAGCTGTTCCAGGCTTCTCTCCTTGGTTTGTAGCTTGTTATCACTTTCCTTTGTTTCTACATATCATCTTCCTTCTGTGTGTTTCTCTGAGTTCAAATTTCTCAGTCATATTGGTTGAGAGTCATCTCAGTGAAGTCATTTTAACTTCACTTTATATCTATATAAAGAGCCCATCACCAAACAAGGTCACATGCTAAGGTAATCAGAGTTAAGACTTCAACGCAGCCATAGAACAGAGTGAGGTAGGGGAAATTTGATCCATAATAGTGTCTTAAGATCAGTATCTTTGAATTATATTAAACCTAATTGGCAAATCTGGGAAATAATCTAAGAATGTATCTTCTGCATCCTCTGTGTTTATGTTGTGCACTTTTTTAGTTCTTGCTATTATTATATAAGCACACATCTCCCTGACATCACCTAGTGGGCATCCTCAGCACTTGGGACAAGGTGTGAAAGGGTGAGGTGGGCAATTCAGAATTTACACATCAGTCTTCTTACAGGCAGGTCATGGAAGCTGTGCAGATCTGTTGGAATGATTAGAAAAAGGGGATTAAACTCTATAGCCACTGTGAGTTTAATGACATCTGAAATATGCAATGTTTCTATGCAGATTATCAGAGAATGTGAATTTTTATTAAGTGATATCTTTGGGACATCTATATCATCACTTTCCACTAAGATTAAGGTGATAGGACTTAAATATGCTTAATACCAGTCTTTAGGAAAAATAAACACACTCATAATTGTACCTTGCTGGGTTGAGGTTGCTCAAAATAAACCTTTATAATTGGTTTGTGATGCTATTTACTTTTAGCTGTCCTTCCCTACATTGGGTAAAGGCTCAAAAGAGGCACAGATTTATAACCTGTTTTCATTATTTTTCTTATTCTGTGAACACTTCAAGAAATCCTTTTTGCTTTCATATTTTTGTTAGAGCTATTTTTTAGACATTTGCTCTGGATCACATAATTCACAGATAGAAAATAAGGTGAGTTTTATTCCACTAACAGCTTTCATGCATTGAGCCAGAGACAATGATGATTACTGATCTTATTCAATAATCACAATAACCTCTCAGAATAGATATTATGTTGATGTTTTATAGATTTTAAAAATGAGGTTTGGGGAGGTAGCAATTTTCCTGTCAAGGGAAAAAAATCTTGATGACAGAACCATACACAGTTGTCAGAATTCTAAAATTCATGATTTTACCCATGGCACTCTTTACCGGATATGTAGTCACAAAATACAGACAAAATCCTACATCTAACTACTGGATGTCTAACCTAAACACCCAACTATCTCTTTACTGGGATGTAAAAGTACATTCTCCTCTTCTTCACTTAAACATTTCCTTCCTTTTGCTTAATGCTCCATCTGCGCTCATGCATTTCTCTCAGTAAGTGATAACTTTCTTCTAGTTACTAAGAAATACCAATGACATAAAATGGAAATCGTCTTTTATGTTTTTTTTTCTGTTTTTCCTTCATGCATATTGGAATGATCATTAAGCCTATTAGCTATAACCTGTTATTTTAGTCAGCTGTCCATCACTGTGAAAACTTCACCTAAGTGAGAAAAGGTTTATTTTAGCTCAGGGCTCCAGAGGTTTCAGGCCATGGTCACTAGGGTCTATGATTTCTGGGCTTGTGGTAAGGTAGAACATGGCAGGGAGCATGTGGTGAAGCAAAGATACTCCTCTCAAGGTAACCAGTCAACAAAAGAGAGAAAGACCCAGAGAGAAAAGAGGCCAAGGACAGATGTACCCTTCCAAGGCATATATCCCTTGACTTAACTTCTCTAACCATCCCCTACTTCCTAAAGTATCCATCACTTCCCTATAGCTCCACTACCTTGGGAACATGCCTTCAAAATATGAGCCTTTGGGTACATTCAATATCCAAACTATAATATCTATAAAATATAGTGTATTAAATTTATCATTCACTCAGCTGAGACCAATGTATCAGGCATAAAAGAATACAACTGTAGAGGAAACAAACAGAATACCTGCTCTCATGGACTGTGTAAGAGAAGAAAAAGAAAAAAAAGGTAAATAAATGAATAGAATAGTTCTATGAAATAGTGCCATGCAGATAATATGGTAAAGAACAAGAAAAATCGATCTGTTTGAATATGGCAGTTAAGAAAGGACTTTCTTGAACTGAGAATTGAGTGAGGAAGATGATCTAGTCTTAAGAATATCCTGAGAAAAGGCAGTCCTGGCATATTTATAACACACTTCATTGTTTCCTTATTGCAAGGAAACAAGGACCTATGGAGACTTGCAGGAACTGGACTCTTCTAATCATATACAATAATTGTAGCAGATAGGGAATTTTGATAATGATCGTACTTTTACTAGTGAGAGTTAGAAGTAAAGTAAGAATAAACAGTAGAGAAAAATATCAAACAGTGTTTTAGACAATGGAGTCACAGGAAGGTCAGGGGCCTCCTTTGGGATTTGACATTTAAAACTGACATTTAAATGACAGGAAAGGGTAAGTTTTGCAATGATTAAGGACATGTCATTCAGAGAGGAATTCTCAAATAAAAGTGATAGGGCCATTAAAAGCTTAGTGTGCTTGTAACACAGAAGGAGGCAGGAGCTAGGGTGTGAGGGAGGAGAGGAGGGTGGCACAAGGTGAGTCATGAAGGTAGTTAGGAGTAATGGATTGGGACTCACATTTACTTTTAAGAATAAGCACATTGGAAGTATATGTACATTTTAACCATCATAGAAATATTGATGCATATGTAACTTAGTCTGGATAATTTTCAATAACATAATATGATATACATTATTCTTGTTTACTTTTTACCAAAATATATTTTCTATATGCAACTATATTTAATTACTTCAACGTGCAAATAAATTGTTATGACAGTTTTAAAAATCATATGTTATCAATTATTTCTAAAACATATAGCTTCTCTAATTGAGCCATATTTTTGGTTCTCCATAAACAATTATTCAGGTTCCCTCTTCTCTGATGCAGCAGAAATGCAGCTATAACATTTTAAAATATCCTCTACAGTTTGACATTTGGATTTGTTGACCTCATTAAAAATACTGCTATAGTGGCAGGGAAAGTAGATATCTAGTGAGTTATTACACACCTGGATCTTCAGAAGAGCAGATGTTGGCTCATTTAGACAAAGTGGAAATTTTAAACAGCACCAAATGAATCCACCACAGGACATCGCTGTTCACTTTCTATGAAATGGATTGATATTCAAACAGTTGGGAGTGAGCCATCTGACAAATACTTCAGAAGTTAAGAAAAACGTAACATCTTTGTGTAATCATAAGCATCACAAAACTATATTTTGCTTTTTTTAACTGCATAATGTTTTTGGAAGTAAAATATACAAAAGTGATAACAGTCATTAAACTTATTTTGAGTGTCTTATACTATGAGATTAAACATTGACTCATGGATTTTGCATTTCCAAGAATTTACTAATTTATGAAAATAATTTTGTTCTCTGAACAAAGGAAAAGACATAAGAGCCTTCTTGTTCTTAGTATAAATATGCACAAAGAAACAGAAGTGTCTGAAAATTTCTGAAGAATTCTCTCAATTTTAAGATAAGTGATAAATAAGCCTTGAAGTCACAGTTTATATGGAATGTTTTTTATTATTTAAGGCTTATAGAGCAATCAAGACATATTATATTTTCTAGGTATCAATCAAAACTGATGCAGTTACTATGACTACATAAGGAGCCATTATGCCCAAACATTTTCGGTCTTTGGTTTTAGTAGAAAGAGTAAAGGAAAGACATCATAATTGGATAAATTTCTATTTGGTCTACAAGCAAACAATTCTAGTCAGTGCCTAGGAGAGACTTAAAAAGAAAAATAAAGGTACTGAAGTAATTATCATAATAATGGTGTTAACATCTTTAAGATTTTTCTGTGTTTTTTGTGTGAGAACATTACCACACATACCTAAGTACCTTAACTTTTCTTAAAGTCTATTCATGTAACAGAGTTAACTAACATTTTAAGTGAAAATTTAGTAGAAATTGGCTTCAATTAATTGTTTGAGAGTAATGTCAAGAGAAACTCAAGATGATGTTAAGTTCTGAACCATAACTGATAACTTCATGAAAAGGCACAGGAACATTCAGAGTAGAGTTCCTATAACAGATTATTAATTTGAGACAATAATTGAGGTCCCAGTTGGCAGTTAGAGAATTAAGAATATCATTTCCATGACTAGATGAGAATATATTATTAAACTTACAATATACTTGAACTAAATGTGGATTGAAAAACTGGAACAGGAGAATTCTCCAGAAATAAAAGGGAGGCGATGCCTTCAGAAAGAGACCCTTATTCTTAGAAACAAAATGAGGAAGAGATGGTGAGAAAAAGCAAGGAAATGGGAAAATCTCAGATGTATGACACTGAAAATATTTTGAAAGAAAAGCCAGAGGACACTGAATCATGGAAACCATATGAAAACATATTTGAGAGACTAGATTTAAATTTCTTAAATCTTTAAATCTCTCCACAATTGTTGAATATTTTTATCATGAAAGGTATTGGATTTTGTCAAACAGGTTCACTGCATTCCTTGAGAAGATCGTGTGCCTTTAATATTACAGTTTATTATTAATGCATATTGAATTGACTTACATGTGGAAGCAACCTTTCATTCCTGGGTTAGATTCCACTTACTCCATTTTATACTTTGTTGTGTTCAGTTGCCAAGTATTATCTGAGAACTTTTACATTAATGTTATGAAATATTGGTCTTTAGTTTACTTTTCTTTTGATGTCTTTCCTGATTTTTGTTTTCTGTCTGTTTCTTGGGAAAGTATGTTTGGAAGAGTTTAATTCATCTATTCAACCTAATTTTCAGGCATAATATGGCTTGCAGTATTACCTTATAATTCTTTTTATTTCTGTAATGTTAGTGGCAATAATAACCTCTTTCATCCCAACTTTTAGTAATTAAAGCTTTTACTTTATTTTAATCATACTTTATGTTAGGCAAGGTTTTTCTTTTTTTAAATTTTATCATTTTTGTATTTACTCGCACAGGTATACATTGTTTGGAACACCTCACCCCCACCTTCTGCTCCCAGGCAGAACCTATTCCACTCTAATGATCTCTGATTTTATTGAAGAGAACACATAGAAATAATAATAAAGACATAATTTTTTTTGCCAGTTTGAGATAAAGATAGCTATCCAGAGAGATTCCTAGCATTGCTTCTATGCACGTGTGTATTGCAACCCACTTGTTTCATCTCTACCAGACCTCTTCACTACTTCCTGGTCCTTTCCCATAGTGGTCTCTGACAGTTTACGATTACTAAATTCACTCCTCTACAGGGAGCACATCAACCACATTCAAGTGTTTGGTTTCATTCCTCTTCCCTATTTCTCTCATTCATGGTCTCTCCCTAGTGTGTGACCCATGTCCAGTAATATTCCTGCATTTGTTTTAGGTCTGTAATTCACATGAGGAAAACATGCGATTTTTGGCTGTCTGAGCCTGGCCAACTTCAGTTAAGATGGTGTTCTCCAACTCAACCCTTTACTTGCAAATAACAAAATTTCATTCTCCTGTGTGGCTGAAAAAAATTCCATTGTATATAAATCCCATATTTTCTTGATCCATTCACTAGTAGTAGGACATCTTGGTTGTTTCTATAGACTGGTTATTGTGAATGGTGCTGCAATAAACATGGGTATGCTGGTGCCTTTGTAATAACCTGAGTCGCATTCCTTCAGGTATATCCCTAGGAGTGGGACTGCTGGATCAAATGGCAGATCTATGTTTAGTTTTTAAGGAGCCTCCACATTGTTTTCTAAAGTGGTTGTACTAGCTTACATTCCCACCAGCAGTGTGTGAGAGTTCTTTTTTCTCCTCATCCTCACCAACACTTGTTGGTGGTGGTGTTCTTAATGATAGCTATTCTAACAGGATTGAGGTAGAATCTTAGTGTGGTTTTGATTTGCATTTCGTTTATGGTCATGGGATGGTGAGCATTTTTTATGTGTTTTTTGCCCATTTGGACTTCTTCCTTTGAAAAGGTTCTGTTTAGTTCTGTTGCCCACTTCTTCATTGATTCATTAATTTTGGGGGAGTTTAGTTTTTTGAGCTCCCTGTATATTCTGCTTATCAATCCTTTGTCTGATGTATAGATATCTAAGATTTTCTCCCATTGTGTGGGTGGTCTCTTCAATTTAGAGACCATTTCTTTAGTTGGGGAGAAGATTTTTAATTTCATGTAGTCTCATTTGTCCATCCTTTTACTTAGTTGAGGGGATGCTTGAGTTCTGCTGAGGAAGTATTTGCCTATGTCTATTGCTTCAGAGCATTCCCTACTATTTTCTGTACTAAGTACAAGTTTTCAGGTCTGGAATTAAGACCCTTAACCTACTTTGAGTTGATAGTAGTGTAAGGTGACAGACATGGATCTAGTTTCAGACAGATAACCAACTTTTTCCTAGTAACATTTGTTGAAGAGGTTGTCTTTTCTCCATTGTATATTTTTGGTGCCTTTGTCAAAAATAAGGTAGGCTTAGCTGTGTGGATTCATATCCAGGTCCTCTTTTCTGTTCCACTGGTCTTTGTGTCTGTTTTTGTGCCAGTACCATGCTGTTTTTATTGCTATTGTTCTATAGTATAGTTTGAACTTGTGTATTGTGATGCCTGCAGCATTGCTCTTTTGCTCAGTGTTAAGCAAAGATTTTAAATGAAAAACTGGACAAAGAATGGACAAGACTGTAATCACTTCAGAAAACTGGTATTTTCTAGTGAAGGTAAACATTCTATTATCCTACGAAACAGTGTTCCTTGTAGATCTGTATGTTAAAGAAATTTGGAAATAACCCAGAATGACTTCTACAACAATGGACATAGATTTTATTATTAATAGTACCAATGCAAAGCAAATGAAAATTAACAAGAAAATATATATTTTAAGTGCAGTATATTCATATAATATACTCTTATAAAGTAACATTAAATAATGTGCTACTGAGAAATATCTTCAGTAGTAAAAAAATATGCTGAGTGGCAAAAATTAGTTCCAATGTAGAGTAACTATAAAATTTTACTTAAATGAAGTTCAAGAATGTCCAAAAACTAATTTATATTCATTGAAATATAAATAGTGGTCATATAAAGGATAAGGATTGACAGGGTGAAAGAAATAGAGGACAATCTGATATAATAGAAATATTTTGTATTTTATTGAGGCAGCAGTTACATGAATATGTTTGAATGAATATTATGAATTGTCAAAGTTTATAAACATACACTGGTATATATATATACACTTCACTGCAATATGTTACCTTCTTTAATACTGAATTCATTATAAAAATCTCTGTCCATGCTGTTGTATTTTTATTACATACATATATTCCTCCAACATAATATCTACAGCATTACTTTGAAAAGAGTAACTTTATGTGATTGACAATACCAAGCATTTATTCCTCTGAATCATGCTTTATTATACATGACTTTTCTGACATTCATTACTATGTAGCTACAGTTAATTTATATATGAATTCTTCTGTATTATCAAAATAAAATTTACTTTTTTTCAGATAATGTTGTCATTTTTTCAACTTTTATTAAAGAAAATGTTAATATTTACCAAAATCAAAATGCCAGAATATCTCTTTTCTTTCAATTTATGTATTTTAAAAATCTTCCTTCATTTTTATTTATCTATTTTTATTATTCAGTTTCTTTATTTTTAAATTGTTGTTCTGGGAGTACACTGTGCCCTTTATAAAAGTTCTTACAATATATCAAATATTTCATGATTGACTTCACCCCCCTCCATTATTTTCCTTTATCTCCTCCATATCTTAAATCTCCCCCATTCATTTCAACAGGCATTCAAATTTCAGTACCACAAAAAAAATCTAGAATGTGCTCAGAATATCTTGAAAAGTATATAAGTATATGCAGTTATGTATATCTGTATATATTTATGTGTACATATATAAATATTCACTTCCATAAAATGTTTAAGTTTACTTACTAATTCTAAGTGATTATGCCCACTCCCTACAAAGACAAGAATAGCTCATGAAAGCTCTGCTTTCTGTCCTCTTAAATCTTTCAAATTGTCAAACTTGAAAATTGGTTAAGTCTGTCCTTGTAATAATGTTGAGACCCATTTAATATTTTATTGTTTTCTTCTCTCAACTATTTATATACTTTGCCTAATATTTTTAGTTTTTAAAAGTAACAGTTCTTTATTTTGGATGATCATCTTTTATTCCTTCAAAAAAATCTATTGCAAATATGTTTAAAAATTAATGTATATGGTACTTTTTGAGCACAACGTATTTTCCAATTGTTCCATAATAAAATCTATGATTTTTCATTTATGATTCAGAAGAAAAATGAAAACAATATTTGGACAAAAGTACAAAGTGTATCTTTTTATTTTTCATCCAAAAATTGAAACCTTAACTTTTGTAGTGTTTTGATATTTGGTGGTTTTCTATCAGGTGTACAATTTATCCTTGAGTGTAAGATCATATTATTCGAATTAATTGATGGAAATCTGAATTAATTAATCTATAGTGTTTGCTCCAGACACATCATTTTACCTTTCCACTTCAATTCCTTAATGTATGAAGTTCTAATTTATTTAACGAGAAATAAAGAGGAACATTCAGCCAACTTCTATTTCAAAGGTTCTATGTAGGATATATTTAGGTGTTACCTTTTTTTAATCTTACCCTTCACACCTATTGTGAGAGAGTATTTTAAAGTTTAGGAATAATTTTATGGTCCAACATGTAATCTATCTTGTTAAGCATAGCATATGTACATAAGATTCTGTTACATGTTATATAAATATCAATGGAGATAATCAGCTAATAATTTCTATAATTCAGCTTATCTGTTAGTATTGATAATCTTCAATTTTTTATCAACTGCTGTTCCAAAGTTTCTCTTATGCTGGTAGACTTGCCTAGTTGTGTCTTCAGTGCTTATTCAATGAACTCAGCAAATTTAAAATCCAACACTAGACAATTGGACATTTATAGCTGTGGTTTCCTGATGAATTAACAGTGCTGCCACTGTGAAATATCACTTCTTTTCATGCAGGAAACTTTGTTTCATAGTTTATTCTATTTGAAATTAACCACTCTCACCTTCTAATGACTTGTATAAAAGTCTCTATTCCTTTATTTTCAACTTATGTATATGTAATTCACTTCTCTTATTTAAAAAATTGCATTTTTGTCATTAAAAAATCCTTGTCTTTTTTGACATTTTTAGTCCCTCTACATTTAATGTGATTGTAAATCTATTTGTATGAATCCAACTTTTTGTTATATGAATTTTCTGTTTCCTAACATTTTAGCCCTCTATTCTAACATTATCTTAGGTTATTTCTAAGGAATTTTAATTATTTAGTTAATTGGGATTTTGGCACATATTTGTTTTTATGAATTTATATAACTGTATATTTTGACTTCATATGAATAAGCTTTTAAATGTAACTATCATTGTCCTTCTTTTCATCTTGATTTTGCCATTAAACCCATTCAATAGTTTTTAAATCCAGAATTTATATGTGGACACAGAGGTACAGGTTCCTCTTATTCTCAATTTCTTCTTTGGATTAGCATCATCACATTTTAGTTACTATGGTTACTCTAGATATTTTCGTTCAGTTTTATCAAGTCAGAAATTTTTCCAGATGATAATACATAAAAGTATGTAATTGCTTGATGTTTACATTTATAACTATGAAATATTTTGCTTTAATAAAAAACTTTTATTTGATAATGATACACAAAATGTTTGATAAAATATGCTTTAGCATTTTAATTTAAAATTTTGAGTTGGCAGCATTAATACAGCACATTGTAGAACAATTTGCTACTTGAACTGTGCTGGAATAATGAAAAAAAACAGGCATACATGAGATTAAAATATAAACTATAGTTTTCTACCAAATGAAGGGTAAATGCTGTCACAGTATACTATATAAATACGAATTTTACATTAGGTCAAATATTCAATGTTAAAAATAAAATAGAAATGTAAACTAATTTACATTTAAGTCACTTCCAAGATGATTTCCAAGATTAGTTATAACAAAATTCACCATTTTTCTTCAACTAAATAATTTGTGCTAAGTTTCTCCCTAGTCTTGCAACAAGAAATTGTAGTTTATTCTCATTCTGACTCCCAGTTAGTACAGGATAGGCACTGTTAGTAAAGAAACAACAGCAGACTTCAACTGGATAAGTCAACTATAAACTTATTTTGGGAAGCCTGATTACACTTGACTTGCGAATTGCTCACTTAGCATTGTTGGATTAAATATGTACAACAGTTATTCTGAATCAGCAAGTCAATCTTTCATATTAATTCCATTCTTTTTTTTCTTTCTGTTATTTTATCATTTTTACATTTACTTACGTGTGTATATATTGTTCAGGCCACCTCTCCTCCTCCCTGCCCCCCCTCCTGTTTCCTGGCATAACCTGTTCTGCCCTCTTGTTCTCCAATTTTGTTGAAGAGAAAACATTAGAGATAATAAGAACGATGTAGCATTTTTGCTAGTTTGAGGTAAAGATAGCTAAACAGGGAGGTTCCTAGTGTTTCCACGCACTTGTGTATTGCAACCCACATTGGTTCATCTCTACCAGACCTCTTCACTACTTCCTGGTCCCTTCCCCTAGTGGTTTCTGCCAGTTTAAGATTACTTTATTCACTCCTTTACCATGAGCACATCAAACACATTCAAGTTTTAGGTTTCCTTCCCTTTCCCTATTCCTCCCGTGTGCATTCTCCCCATGGTATATGACCCATGTCCAATAACATTACTGTATTTGTTTTAGGTCTATAATCTGCATATGAGAGAGAACACTTTTTAGCCTTCTGACTCTGGCTAACTTTGCCTAAGATGATGTTCTCCAGTTCCATCCACTTACTTGCAAATAATGAAATTTAATTCTCCTTTGTGACTGAATAAAATTCCATCGTGTATAAATGCAACATTTTCTTAATCCATTCATCAGCAGTGGGGCATTTTGGCTGTTTACATAGCTTGGCTACTGTAAATAGTGCTACAATAAACATGAGTATGCAGGTGCTTTGTAATAACCTGAGTCGCATTCCTTTGGGTATATCCCTAGGAGTGGGACTGCTGGATCACAGGGCAGATCTATGTTTAGTTTTTTAAGGAGCTGCCACATTGTTTTCCAGAGTGGTTGTACCAGCTTACATTCCCACCAGCAGTGTGTGAGGTTTCCTTTCTCCCCAAACCCTTGCAACATTTTTTATTGGTGGTGTTTTTGATGATGGCTATTCTAACAGGAATGAGGTGGAATCTTGGTGTGGTTTTGACTTGCATTTCCTTTATGGCCATGGGATGGTGAGCATTTCTTCAAGTATTTTTTACCCATTTGGACTTCTTCCTTTGAAAAAGTTCTGATTAGTTCATTTGCCCACTTCTTTATTGGTCCATTAATTTTGGAGGTACTTAGTTTTTTGAGTTCCTTGTATATTCTGGTTATCAGTACTTTTGTCTGATGTATGACAAGCAACTCTGTGGGTGATTTTTTCAATTTAGAGACATTTCTTTTGTTATGCAGAAGCTTTTTGATTTCATGTAGTCCCATTTGTCCATCCTTTCTCTTAGTTTTTGGAGTGCTGGAATTCTACTGAGGAAGTCCTTGCCTATACCTATTGCTTCCAGAGTATTCCCTGCTCTTTTTTGTACTAATTACAAGGGTTTGGGTCTGATATTAAGGTCCTTTATCCACTTTGAGTTGAAACTAGTACATGATGACAGGTATGGATCTAGTTTCAGTTTTCTGATAGATAATCACTTTTCCTAGCAATATCTGTTGAAGAGGCTATCTTCTACTTCGTATGTTTTTGATGCCTTTATCAAAAATAAGGTGAGTGTAGCTGTATGGAATAATGTCTGTATCCTCTATTCTGTTCCACAGGTCTTCATATCTGTTTTTGTGCCAGTACCATGCTGTTTTTATTGCTATTGTTCTATAGCATAGTTTGAAATCGGGTATTATGATACCTCCAGCATTGCTCTTTTTGTTCAGTATTGCTTTGGCTATTTGCAGTCTTTCGTATTTCTAAATGAAATTTGCAGTAGATTTTTAAATCTCTGTTATGAATGTCATTGGGATTTTGATGGGAATTTCACTGAACATATAGTTTGCTTATGGTATTATAGCCATTTTTACCTTTTTGATTGTGGCAATTGGAAAAAGGAGTGGATGGGTGAGGGAAAAGATATGGGAGTGGCTGGGTTTTGTGGTCCTTGTCTGTGTTGGGATACATTTCTGTTGCTGTAGTGGAGGGTAGTTGAGTCAGGGATTGGAGGGGGCTAAAGTTGTATATAGTTGGTATAGTAAGCTAGTCAGCAGATAGTGAGTGTGTAGGAGGGCAGGGAAGGGGTAGTGTGGTGACAGGTTGAGGGAGGATAGGAGGGGGAGATGAAGATGGAGGAAAGAATGGATGAGAAGGCACAGAAATAGTAGTTGTGAGGGAGATCAATGTATTGTAGCACAGGAGAAAGAGGGAAAGTGAAGTGGGTAAGAATTGGGATAAGACAATAGTGATAGTGAAGTTAATAATACAGAAAAATAAAAAAGAAACAGAATAAAAACCACCAGTTCAGGAACCTCAAAAAGTTCAGTCTTTTGGTAAAAGTTCTGGAGTTAATCCTTTGGTGCCCAATCCTGGTATTGGTGTACAAGTGGAATCTCTGATGTGGTCTCACCAGGTGACTGGCTTGTGAGTAGTATTTGGCCCTTCCATCTACAAGATTAACTGAAATTGTGAGGTGAGGTAAGACTGCCAACTTATCCAGGGTGGTCAGAGCTGTTGTTTTCACTAGGTGGCAGCTGTGTTGTCCTTTAGCTTCTGCTCTGTTTGTTCAGCTCCTCCCCCAGCAAAGTGGGGCAATTCAGTTGTGAATGCGGCCCTCTGTCCCAGAGATCAGTTCTAGGATCTACCACCTGCCTTGCTTTGGGAAGTTGGTCTGTTGCCCCATCCCCCTGGTGAGCATTTGTGCTTCTCCCAACTGCTTTTCACTGAGAGTTCAATGCTGAGAGTTTGCCTCTTTGCCTTACCCCCCATTCTCCAAGGCAGAATCAGCATTCCACCCCTACCTCTACTGGTGGTGTTAGATTACAGTTCACTGTTTATGTTTTTCAGTTTTGTTGGGGGAAGGGGTAGGTTCAATCTGACCAGGGGCTGCACTGCATTATGTTCCCGGGGGGTGGTGAGTAGGGGAGTCACATGTGGTGTGTGATGCTTACCTGTGCAGTCTGCAGTTTCATACAAGCAGCCTTGGAACTGGCTGGCAGGGAGAAATTGCCCCACTTTTTTCAGTGCAGTGTGGTTTAGGGAGGCTTTCCATGGGCTAGGGATCCAAGATGTCACACAGTTTGATTCTGCTTGATGCTCTGTCTTCTGCTTGTTGGGAGAAAAAAAGAAAGAGAGGGGGAAAAGAAAAAAGGAGTAACAGCTGCGGAGCTTTACTCTGAGGGATGCTTTGCTGGCAGTGCTACACATGATTTTCATGGCTGTTAGGTGCAATTGCAGGCTGATTTCAGGGTCAGTCTTTGAATTTTTACCTGTACCTAATGTGATGGTGGTTATTATTTTGGCTAGCAGCAATCAGAATTACCCAAGTGTAGTTCCGATGTCTCAAAGAGATTTTTGGTGTCACAGAGCTTAGGATTTCTGATTCCCTACCCTAGCCACCAGCTTGGATCATCCGTGGGCCAGCGTTTTCTTCTTAATTCCATTCTTATGACTAAATATTCATCTTCTGTACTTACTTTGCTGATTTCAGTTTTTATAAATTTTAGATGCTAAACCAGGCTTCACATAATATGTTTTTTCTAGAACACCAATTTTCAGTCTATCACAGTAAATTGGTGCTGCCAATCTGAGTGTTGCTGCTCTTTAAATTCGTCTATCATTAAATTGCAAAGTAAAAATAGCAGATAGTATTCATGTATATTTCCTTCGGATGAGCACTTCCCTTTTGATGGTCACTTTCTCTCTTAACTACAAGAAATAAACAGTGATAATCCTGCCTTTCAATCCTGCTGTTCCACCTATTAGCTGTCCATTGTTGAGTAACTACAAAAAATCCTTGTTCTTCAGTTTTATCCACTGTAGATTGAAGATAATAACATTATTGTTCTCACAGAGTGTTATGAAGAATGAATGAGTGATATCTGCTAAACCCTTACACCAGTGCTTGACATGTAACAAGTGCTAGTAACTAAAAGTATTACTGGTTGAACAGGAGAAACAAATTCCTTTCCAGATAATGCCTCTTCTAGAGGTAGTGCAAGAGAGATAAAAGGCAGCATGAGGAGTGAAGAAGACTGGAAGAGATGAACCCATTGGGTTGCAATGCTTATAGGCATGAAAACAACACAAGGAAACTCCTTGTTATATAGAAATAGCAAAAATGTCATGTTTCTCTTTTAATTTTCTGTTTTTTCTTCTATAAATCAGAGAAAGGAAGGCAAAACAGGTTCTGCCTGGGGTGTGGGGTTGGCACTTGTGGGAGTAATAATGGAGGAAGTGATGGGGGAAGGGAGAGGAGGATGAATATGGTGCGAATAGTGTATATACATGCATGTAAATGCAAAAATGATACCTGTTGAAATTGTTCCAGGAATCAGGGGACAGGGGATGAAAGAGGGCAATGGAGGGGTATGATACATCTGATACATTGTAAGAATCTTTGTAAATGCTACAATGTACCTCCACCCAGCACAAAAATAAAGACTTAAAAAATTATTCCAAGAAAAGGCAGCATAAGGAAAGTTAATTATTTTCAGTAAAGTTTTGAAATAGAAACTTTTTGAGAACTGTTAAAGCTTAAAGAAACTCAGGAGAAGAAAGTACAGAAGATTTGCACAATACTATCTCTTCCCTAAAGCCAACCCAGCATGTTAGGTTTGTCAAACATGGATAGTCAGTTCTTCTTCTTGCCAATTCATCTACAGCATCTGTTATCTGGTTCATCAAGCACCTACACAGTGCCTTCATTTTGTCTGCATTGTCTTCCAAGTCAGGGGGAATTACTGATAATGAGTATAAGTACAAATTTTTCCAGGGGTTCTCATTTGAAACATCAAAGCATTCTAAGTCTAGATTTGGAGTGTATGCAGTGGGAGGACATCAAATCCACAAACATGGGTATTAAGACATTGGCTGGATGGATATAAAACCTCTACCTATTCCAGCTTCCATGTTTTCTCTGTAGACATCTTCACTTATGTAATTGCTATTTTGCAGCAAGTTAGGAAGTAGCTGGTCTTTTTCCAAAACACATTCTTACTGTGCCAGGTAAGAAAGGAAAATAAGATATTTCTTTCTTTATAAATTTATGTGAAAAATTACAATAACACACTTTTTATTTTTAGAGATGAAAAATCAGCAAATGGAGTAAAAATAGATTTTTTTGTATTTTAACGAAGCAAAATTTCTTCATTAAAATTTCATAATTAACATGTTGAAATAATTTTTAAAACCAAAGTACTCTAGTTCATCACACCTTTTAGGATGCTTGTACTTAGGAAAAATTGTCACATTGAAGAGTGAGAAGAAAATGTCCTCATCAGTAAATGTTAACTGCCAACTTTACCAGATTGGATTCAACTGGGAAATCTCTAAACTATATATTCCAACATCAAGACAAAAAACAGACATTCAATATTTGGTTTGGGAAGCACGTGTTACCATGTCTTTTCACCAATACTCTTTATTGCTCTCCCTATAACATTACTTAAATATAATATTTATAATGGAATAGTCTACATATTTTTACTACAATAGGTTAGAATATTATTATTTTATAAAAAGGAGACTAGGAATTCATTGCTTAATTTTTATAAACATCAAATATTACTCTTGAAGTAAAGTCCTTGTAGCAAAGAGTATAGTAAAGCCAAGCATAGTTTCTCATGCCTGTAATCCAAGTTACTTGAAGGTAGAGATAGCAGGATCTCAGTTCAAGTCCAGTCTAGGCAAAAAGTTAATGAGATTCTATCTCAAAGAATAAATTTTAGTGGTTCTGCACTTCTGTGACCTCAGGGAGGAACAGGTAGTAAAATCATACCCTGAGGTCTGCCTTGGGGAAAAAGTGTGAGACCTATGCGAAAAATAGCTAAAGCAAAAAGAGTGAAGGCATGATTCAAGTGGTAGTGAATTACTTAGCAAGAGAAAAGCCATTAATAAAACCTCAGCTCTGCTAAATGAAAAAAAAAAAAAAGGAATGTAGTGAAGGACCCTAAAGTTAATATCCTTGATTTTAATAAAACAGCCCTGAGGTCTTTTGAAATATAAAGTAGGCTACAGTAATCTTTTTTTCTATACTATTCTCATAGAAATAGCTTTCTATCACACTCATCTGAAAGAATCATGTCTTAACAAAACTGCTGTATTTACTATCTGGAATCTGAATGAAAAACCTTTCTTAAATCCAAATGCAATTTTTTATTTCACTATCCTGTACTGTATTTGCAATTACATTGAATTTGCTTTTTGTTTATAATTGGGTCATAATGTATGATGTAAGCTAAAAGCAAATCACTAGCTGTGTTTCAAAGCATTAAATTTCATGGACAAAGTTGACACTCTACCCGTATAATTTGCAAGTCAAATATATGCCTTCTCCCTCTTGGATACTTTTTATTTACACAATGTCTTGGTTGAATTAATAAATAAACAGTAGCAGAAATCTTTCATTTTAATTAGTATGGGGTGGCATTTGCAGAGGGATGTTGAACCAAGAGATCTGAGATGCTGTCA